>NC_134690.1:355478493-355778493 GCF_050947455.1 Rhinoderma darwinii | reverse complement strand
TTTTGTACTGCATTTTATTGTATACAGTATACTGCTGTGGTCTTCTGCCTGAGGTTCTTTAGCACAGAATATGGAACAGTCCGGTATCTCATGTTGGGAGTTTGACTTTCATACCAGCTGGAGAGCCACTGGTAAAATAACACTGCAGTACAGTAAAGAGTACACTACTGTCTCACAGTATGCCATTGGTTCTTGGGAAATAACTTGAGATGGCCGTTTGCTTCATGTGATGTACATCTTTTTTTACAATTAAATTTTTATTCTTGATTTGAACCAATGTTTGAGAGCCCAGTGTATGGCAAGCCGCCATACACTAAGCGCCATTACGCAGGGCCCAGGATATTACAGTGACTGATGAAGGTCAGAGACATGACCGAAATGTTGCACTTATACTGGCATAATTACTAATATTAAAAATCTATCTTTGGATAACGACTTCTGGTGTGCATTGTACCTTTTCTTAGACTTTCTTTACAGTGACAGGGAGTGTTATCTACAAAAAGTAACATTTTTCTATTTTGCAGCCTCATTTCTTAATTTAGTTTCACTAACTACAATTTAACTATTTCAGATATCATCCACGCTTTCCTGTTGGCAACCACCCGCATGGACAGATCTATCCTTTGGAAGCTTGGAAGCACCATGGGACAATGGCAGTATGGATTGTCAACTATCGTTCCTTTTCCCCACAGAGGTTGGCACATAATGTGATGGTCAGTCTTTGTTTTGCTAACTTCCAAGCTTTGCACTGGTCGCCATTTACAGTTAATGTCTTTCTGGGATATCTTTGAACAAAAGGCCGGTTTCATCCATATTGTAAATGTCCTTGTCTGCATAACCTGCAGTTATGACATACAGTCTCTCTTTCCAAGCTGCACCATCATCTTCCCTCTCCTCTGCACTTTACCACAAAACTTTTACGGAAAATTATGTTGTGACGCATATGGAATTTATTCAGCTTACCGTTACTAGAATGGAAATCTTGAATTCCTAGTTGAGAAGCAAACTGTAAAGCCTTCTCTTGCAGCAATGGGCTACTTAAAGGAAAATTTTGACATTGTGTCTGATGGAACTACTTCAGCACTGCCTTATTCACTTCTTCATATGACTGCCACCATCTTTTTTTTAAATTTCATTCACATTTTCTTCCTACTGTTTTAGAAACTGTTATTTTCTGGCAAGTGTAGCTTAAATTTGGGTTCTACCACATTTAAACTCTTTTGTCAAGTCCCCTTTTGGTTTTCTCTCATCACTCTTCTTTATTACGAAAATTCTGTCACACAGGGTTAAAATTTTGTTTTCTTCTGTTCCTGGAACTCGCCATAGCTAATCCTCACAAGTCTGGCTTTACGAGGACTCAAAAGGCAAATTACAGACTGTTGTTCTGTTTCTTTCCTTTTTCAATTTTTTATTCATGTGCATCTAAATCCCTTTTTCTATCAGTAAATTACTACATATAGTACTGTAGTACAGTACTAGCCCCTGGCATCATACTAACTTCCATGGCAGTAAGCCGAGCCAGAAAATTGGAGATTCAAATCTAGAATCATCTTTAAGATTGGGGAAAACAAATCGAGATTTTAATTTTAGGTAATATTGTCCTGTCCTAGTTGAAAGGTTAAAGTAAAATGTGAAAAGGTCCACAAACACAGTGTTTATATGTGTGGCATTTCAGTGATAATTTTGGAGCCAGTGGCGTTTTTATCAAAATGCAGAATGCTGAAGGTATAGCATTTTTTCAGGCATTTTTTTTTCTATACAATTTTCAATATAACATAAAAAGCACTTGGAACAAACTTAATGTTTCCAAAACTAAACACCACTTAATGTTTCCAAAACTAAACACCTGTTTCCTCTTTTCCATCTTTTTCACCTAAACCTAATATTTCAATCTATGTCTGTAACATCATTATTCTCCCTAGATATCAGGACCAATGTATTGAAGTTAGGACAGGTCATAGTCAAGTATTTCTTCTTCACATTCAATACATTGCCAAATCTTGTCACCTTCACCTAAAAAAACCTCCCTGATATCTGTCTCTACCTCACCATTGACACTGATTTAACACTAATCTTGGCCCTCATAATTTCTCATGTAGACTACTGTAACCACTAGTAATTTGCAGTCAACTAAACAAACTGGCTCAGCTTCAATCCACCATGAATGCAGCAGCCATAGGGATCTCTCTGTCTAGCCGTTATACTAACACCTCTGCTCTCTGACGATCATTTCACTGGTTACCTTTTTCTTGTAGAATTTAATTTAAAGTCTCCTCCTAGTCTGGAAAGCTCTTCACAATGCTGCACTGTCATATTAATACTCCACTCCCCTTTCCATCCACCAATCCCCTCATGGTCTTTGTTCACTCAATGACCTACGACTTTCCTTCTCACTTATTAAATCATTTAACTTCCGTCTTTAGGACTTTTCCCGTGCTGCACGTATTCAGTGAATTCACTGCCCTGTATCACCAGACTTTCCCCTAACATTCCCAGTTCAAAGTGTGCCTGGAAAACCATTTACTTCAAGGAGGCGTATGCCACATAATCGTGGTTCATGAACAACAGGACCTGGTTAAAAATATCTACACTCCATCCTGTCATTCTTCCCATTCCATTTAGATTGTAAGCTTTCAAGGGCAAGGTCCTCATTCCGTTTGTCTCTATGTTTGTTCTTTTTTTTTTTATCATTATTTGTCATTTTACTTGTTTGTTACTTCCCCAATTGTAAAATGCTGCAGAATGTGTTGGAGATATATAAAAAACTATTAGTATTATTATTATTATCATCTGTTTTTCAGTTGTTTTTTTTTTTTTTTTTAAATGCATCACCAGTGAATGTATAACTTGCCAGGAGATGTAGTAATTTGTGGTATTTAGGGTCAGGTATTTAGATAATCAACAATCATCCTCAATAAGTGCCTAAATATATACACTTGTACGTTTTACTCCATATAGTTTTATAAGTAGCCAGCATCACCTGCATCAACCAGTATCTGGATCGGGATACAGACAACATATATGGGGATAATGTGCATTTGTTTTTGCCAAATGTTGCCCACAAACAGTAATGTACTCTAATCACGTACAAAAATACAAAAGAGGAAAGTGGTGTCCACTACATACTGTACACTGCTTAGGCCTCGTTCACATCAGCGTCAAGTTCCATTCATGAGTTCCTTTCGACCTTTCTATTGGAGGAACCCATAAACGGAAAGACAAACGTAAACCATTGCTTTCGTTTGCATTACCATTGATTTTAATGGTAATGCTTCTGTTTCAAATGGTTACCAATTGTCTCCATTCCGTAAGGTTTCCGTTTTTTTAGCGGAAACAATAGTGTAGTTGACATGTGCTATACACATTTTATAATTGCCAGCAGATTCTGCTGATGTCAACAGGATCTAATAACAATCTAATGTATACGAGATCTGTCCCACTGTCCCCGGGTGTCTGCAATTGACGGAAACAAAGATCTGCATGCTGTATTTAACATGCTAATCCTTTCTTCAGCCAAACGATAAGCAATTCCAAATGTATCTTGCTACTGCTTATCCCTGCCTCTATATGGCAATAAACATGCGTGCTCAACAACCAGATTGCTTCTAGTTAGCAGTGTAGGCAGTAGAACGGAGCTCCTTCAGTAATAAATATTAATAAAATATCTCTTCTACCACATATTAAAACTTTTATATGGTTGTCTGTATTCTTTACATCTTTTCAAAGTTCCATGTCGTACTGCTGGGAAGGACTGGAGGGAACTGGTGGAGGAAGCCACTAGGTGGAGGTTCTTGGGTAATTGTCCCTTTTGCAATCCCTTTAACCTGGCCCTGTAAGAGTTGAGTCCATCTCGAAAATCAAGTTGAGTCCATATCGGAAATGTTGCTTTATTGTTCTTTCATGTGAACATTCTGAGAGTACTAGACCATATAACGCATTTTCTGAAAAGTCTCACTTGAACATACCTTTAGGAATGACTTATATGCATACTGTCTCTAAGGCAACATTTATGCACACTGTTGCTTAGGTAACCTACTGAGGATTTGAAAGTTCCTTATCTATTCTCATTGTTTCAATGAAGCATCAAAGCTAATTCATGGAAGGAAGGAAGTAAGATGAATCAAGAACCTGTGAAGATGTAGGTTTTAATTCTAGTTATCGTTTTTATTTTATTTTTGTCTTTGAAAATGTTCAAATCAAATTCAGAAAATAAGGTTTGATGGCTCCACCTTTAAATTACTGAGCATTCGAATTTGAAAAATTTGTGAAAAAGCTACTATATTTTATATTAGAAATATATATAATTGATGTTTGTATCTTTACATTCCAATAACATAAAATAGTATTGATTGTCTTATATTTAAGAAATCTGCTTTATAATAGAAAATGTATGTATCGACAAACTGCTGGCAGCCTGAATTTTTACAGATTTTCTCCTCTCTAAAGCAAATATTTAGCTTTTGTAAATTTAAAGATAGGTGCTGGTCTCGGACATACAGATTCAATGAGGTTGATTATTCCGGTTAACAGATGATTTAGAATTCAGTTAGGCATAATATCCAATCTTCCCCATGATTCACTTTCCAGAAAAGTCCTAGATGAAGCAATTGGTGTGAAACTTGAGTCGGGCTGAGAGGATTGAAATGGTCTAGCTGATAGAGCTTTCATGATATGGTATTTAGTTTTAACTACATTGCGAGTATAATATACTACAATAGTGAACTACAAATCCCCAGCAGTACTTCACTATCTGTGGCACTTCTTTCATTTCCCAGTATAGGAAAACTTGGAGGTATAATAACTGTGCATGGAAAGTGGATCACGAAGAAGATTGGATCTTATGCCTAACTGAATTTTAAATGATCTGTTAATCGAAATAATCTACCTCACTGGATCTGTATGTCCAAGACCAGCGCCCGTCTTTCATCTTAAGTGGATGCAGAAGTGCTTAGTTGCCTTCGTAGGTGGTGTCGGGTGACCGTCCTTTTATATATATATATATATATATATATATATATATATATATATATATATATAGTACTGTGGAAAAGTTTTAGGCACCATGTCACAAGGCAAAAGGGATAACTATGTGGCTTTGTGAACAAAACATTGAAAGTTTGGGTCCATGGGCAGGAAACTTCCCAGATCTCAAACCCATTGAGAATCTGTGGTCAATCCTCTAAAAGCGAATGGAAAAATAAAAGCCATGAAATTGTGATAAACTCCAAGAGGCAAGATTTGGCCCAGAAGCTGATATTCCGCATCTCAGGGCGAATTGCGGAAGTCTTGAAAAAGAAGGGACAACACTGTAAGTATTGAGTCTTTGCAAAAACTTAAATTGAAATTGAAATGATAAAAATTGCACTTCAGTATACCATAGAAACATCAGACTAAAAGATCTAAAAACACTAAAGCAGGAAACTTTGTGAAAACCAAAATTTGTGTCAGTCTCAAAACTTTTGGCCAGGACTGTACAAGTGAACAGGGATGGCCTTACATTGGATGCTGCCCTGTGCAGGAACTTATTTTGGCGCCCCCATTCATATGGTGCACATAAATAACCATACCAAACTGTGTCTAATTATATGCACTTTATAGTAATGTATCAGAATAACAGTGCCATATATAGCCAAATAATGTATATACTTCCATATAGTTGCCAGAATAATAGTGTTGTATGGTGCCGTCACCACCATACACTGCAAAAATTACCATATTTTTCAGACTATAAGACGCAGTACTTATCAGGAATAAATCTTGCTAAAAAGTCCCTGCGTCTTATAGTTGGCAGTCAAGGGACCCGGCTGCGCCGGGCCCTCGGACCGCTTCCTTACTTAACCCCTTCCCAACCCATGATGTGAGGGCACTTAATGGAGTGGGGAGGGGATCACGTGCTGAGCCCGCTCCATACATTGCAGGTGTCAGCTGTGTTTTACAGCTGACACACTGCTCTAGCGAACAGGAACATCGATTGTGCTGCTCCTGGCTGTTTAACTAGTTAAATGCCGCGGTCAATAGCGACTGCGGCATTAATCGGGGTTTTCCCATGAAGGACATTTCTGACATATCCACAGGTTAAACCCCGTTCTATCTTACTCGGCCCCGCTGTCTCCCGGCCACTTTCTGGTTAGGTTGTCAGGATTCATGGAAACAGCCGAGTGCTCAATGAGCTACGCTGTTTCTGTAACTCCCATAGAAATGAATGGGAGTTATGGAAACAGCATAGCACAATAAGCTATGCTGTTTACGGTACTCGGTAGCTATGAAAACAGCATACATGGTCGAGTTACGGAAAAAGCGTAACTCGCTGAGCTACGCTGCTTCTGTAACTGCCATTCACTACTATGGGAGTTACGGAAACAGCGTAGCTCAGGGAGTTACGCTGTTTCTGTAACTCATCCATGCATTGCAGTGTATTGTACCAGTGATCTAACGATTGCTGGTTCAAGTCCTCTAGGGGAACTAACAAAATGTGTAAAAAAAAAAAGTTAGATACATTTTCAGGAGTGTAAAAACATATTAAAAGTTAAAAAACAAAAACCCTTTTCCCATTTTTCCCCAAGGACAATGTAAAAAATAAAAATAAATAAAAAAAATTGGTATTGCTGCGTCCATAAAAGTCTGAATTATTACAATTCAGCACGGTGAACAGCGTAAACAAAAAAAAATTTTAAACCCCAGAATCTTTGTTTTTTGGTCACCTTAACGCTAAAAAAAATGAAATAAAAAGTGATAAAAAAATCGTATGTACCAAAAAATGATGCTAGTAAATATTACAGCTCGTCCAGCAAAAAATAAGCCCTCACACCGCTCAATCGATGAAAAAATATAGAAGTTATTGCTCTCAGAATGTCGTGAAACAGAACAATTTTTTTTTAACAAATTCCTTTGTAAAAGTAGTTAAATATGATTTTATTTCCTGTTTTCTGTTGTCTAGAACCTTGGTGCGTCTTAAAATCAGGTGTGTTTTATAGTTCAAAAAATACCGTATGTACTGTGATTACGTCGCAATGCCACACAATATAAATATTAATATTACAATATTAACATACAGTGGTCATATAACATCAACATGCATTGTTTAATAAAGGTGCTATACAATGTCTAAATACTGCTGCTATACAATTAATATTAACCCCTTAAGGACCGAGCCTGTTTTGGTCTTATGGACACGACCCCTTTTTTCAAATCTGACATGTGTCACTATGTGGTAATAACTTTGGAGTGCTTTTACTTATCCAAGCGATTCTGAGATTGTTTTCTTGTGACACATTGTACTTTATGTAAGTGGTAAATTATGGTCAATACATACAGTGATTATTTATAAATTTGATAGTAATACTACACAAAATAGTTACTAGTTAACATTTACCATATGTCTACTTTATGATGGCATCACTTTTTAACGTCCTTTTCGTTTTCTAGGATGTTACAAAGCTTATAACTTTAGCAATAATCGCTCAAATTTTCAATAGAATTTCCAAATCTATTTTTTAGGGACCAGTATAGTTGTGAAGTGGCTTTAAGGGACCAATGTATTAGAAATCCCCCATAAATGACCCTATTTATAAAACTGCACACCTCAAAGTATTTTATTTTTACACAAAAGTTTTCAACATCGTGACATATTTTTTGCAGAAATTCCATTTTAATAAATTTTTTCCTGTAACACAGAAGGTTTTACCAGAGAAACACAGCTTAATATAAATTGCCCAAATTCAGCCGCTTTTAGAAATATTACACATGTGGCACTAGTATGCTACTGGACTCAAACACAGGCCTCAAAAGGAAAGGAGTGGATTATGGGGCTTCCTTTTTACTGAAATATATTTTAGACACCACGTCAGGTTTGAAGATGTCTTGTGGTGCCAAAATATAGGAACATAGGAAAAAAAAACAAAAAGGCACCATTTTGGAAACTAAACCCCATTTTATAAATTCATCTAAGGATATAGTTAACATTTTTTTTTTTTGATGAATTTGTTGAACTTAGGCTGTGAAAATGAAAATCTAAATGTTTTCCAATAAAATGTAGATTTAGCTCAGATTTTTTCTTTTTCACAAGGAATAAAGGTGAAAAAACACCCCAATATTTGTAAAGCAATTTCTCCCGAGTACGCCAATACCCCATATGTGGTCATAAACTGCTGTTTAGACACACGGCAGGGCTCAGAAAACAGGAGTGCAATTTGGATTTTGGAGCTCAAATTTTGCTGGAGTGATTTATGTCGCATTTGCAAAGCCCCTGAGGGAACAAAACAATGGAAACCCCCCAAAAGTGACTCCACTTGGAAAACTAAACTCCAACTAGGAATATAGTGAGCATTCATACACCACAAGTTTTTTTGCTAAATTTAGTGGAATTAGGCTGTGAAAATCAAAATCGCCATTTTTTTTCCACTAAACTGTTTTCATTTTCAAAAGGCATAAAGGAGAAAAAGCACCCTAACATTTGGAAAGAGATTTCTCTTAAGTATAGAAATACCCCATATGTGGTCATAAACTGCTGTTTGGACACACAGCAGAGCTCAGAAATGCAAGAGCGCTCTTTGGCATAAAGATTTTGCTGGATTGTTTTTTTGGTGCCAGAGCCCCTGAGGTACCAGTACAGTGGAAACCCTATTTTGGAAACTACACTCTTCAAGGCATTTATTATTTGCCTGGATATATGACAGGGCTTAGGAGTGAAAGAGCATGGGTGTTTGAGGCCTATTTTTTGCAGATTTTCACAGCAGTTGCCCACAATTGCATTACAAATAGTAAGAAACAACCCCCAAAAAGTTACCCCATTTTGGAAACTACACCCCTCAAGGCATTTATCAAGGGGTGTAGTGAGTATTTTAACCCAAAAGGTTGTTTTTTACCAAAAATAAATGTGGGGCAAATGGGGCAAACATTTTAATTCTTCACCGATATTTAATTTTAGTGCACAATATGTTGTGCCCAGTTTGTACCACTGAAGACAACTACCTCATAAACTCTTAAAGAGGCTCTGTCACCAGATTTTGCAACCCCTATCTCCTATTGCAGCAGATCGGCGCTGCAATGGAGATAAGAGTAATGTTTTGTTTTTTTAAAACAAGCATTTTTGACCAAGTTATGGCCATTTTTATATTTATGTAAATGAGGCTTTCTAAAGTACAACTGGGCGTGTTTACAGTTAAAGTACAACTGGGCGTGTATTATGTGTGTTACATCTGGGCGTTTTTACTTCTTTTACTAGCTGGGCGTTGTGTATAGAAGCATCATCCACTTCTCTTCACAACGCCCAGCTTCTGGCAGTGCAGACACACAGCGTGTTCTCGAGAGATCACGCTGTGACGTCACTCACTTCCTGCCCCAGGTCCGGCATCGTGTTGGACGAGCGAGGACACATCGGCACCAGAGGCTACAGTTGATTCTGCAGCAGCATCGGCGTTTGCAGGTAAGTCGATGTAGCTACTTACCTGCAAACGCTGATGCTGCTGCAGAATCAACTGTAGCCTCTGGTGCCGATGTGGCCGACACGATGCAGGACCTGGGGCAGGAAGTAAGTGACGTCACAGCGTGATCTCTCGAGAACACGCTGTGTGTCTGTACTGCCAGAAGCTGGGCGTTGTGAAGACAAGTGGATGATACTTCTCTTCTCAACGCCCAGCTAGTAAAAGAAGTAAACACGCCCAGATGTAACACACATAATACACGCCCAGTTGTACTTTAACTGTAAACACGCCCAGTTGTACTTTAGAAAGCCTCATTTACATAAATATAAAAATGGTCATAACTTGGCCAAAAATGCTCGTTTTTTTTAAAAAAAAACGTTACTCTTATCTCCATTGCAGCGCCGATCTGCTGCAATAGGAGATAGGGGTTGCAAAATCTGGTGACAGAGCCTCTTTAAGCGGGTTATCCCAGGTATGGGAATGCCATATATGTGGATGTAAACTGCTGTTTGGGCACTCTGTAGGACTCAGAAGGGAGGGAGCACCATTTGAATTTTAGAGCGCAGATTTTACTTGGTAGTAGTTGTGTTTGGGGTTTTACTGCTATTTCTGTTTATAATGTGGGGGCATTTGTAAGCTGTGCGGAGTATATCAGGACATAATAATAATGCGGTAAATAAATAATAATCTGTGGCCTGTGTCGCACTGATAAATAGTGCCTAATCTTATAATCCTTTTCAAACACACTCTGCACCCCTTGTGTTGCCATATTCTGAGATCCAGTACT
This sequence comes from Rhinoderma darwinii, assembly GCF_050947455.1. Classification (NCBI taxonomy): domain Eukaryota; kingdom Metazoa; phylum Chordata; class Amphibia; order Anura; family Rhinodermatidae; genus Rhinoderma; species Rhinoderma darwinii. The sequence continues at coordinate 355,768,284 of NC_134690.1, read as the reverse complement.
TTTTTATTCTATTATCGACTGTGAGAGGGCTTATGTTTTGCGGGACAAGCTATAGATTTTATTGGTACTATTTTGGGGTACATGCAACTTTTTGATTACTTATTTTTGGGAGGCGTGTTCACCAAAAAACAGAAATTATCGTATTGTTTTTTCACGCCGTTCGCTGTGCACTATAAATGACATATTTACCTTATTCTGCCGGTCAATACTATTACGGCCATACCAAATGTATGTAGTTTTTCTTTTTTTACAGCGTTGGTAGAATAAAATAAAATTTTTCCCCCCAAAAAAACATTTATTTTTGTGTCGCCATATTCTAAGAGCCATTACTTTTTTTATATTTTTGTCAAGAAAGCTGTGATAGGGCTTGTTTTTTGCTGAACGGATTATAGTTTTTATTTGCACCATTTTGGGGTATATGCGACTTTTTATTAAAATTTTTAGGAGGGAGGGTGACCAAAGAACAGCGATTCTGGCATTGTTTTTCATAATTTTGATTTTACGGTGTTCACCATGCGGGATAAATAATGTAATAGTTTTAGGTCATTACAGACGAAGCGATACCAAATATGTATAGATTTTTTTTATGTTTTCTTTTTTTTCTATAATAAAATACTTATTATGGGGAAAACGTGATTTTTGTTTTTTGTACTTTTACCTTATTTTTTTTTTCATTTTGTAACAATTTTTTTAACTTTCCTTTAACTTTTTTTTTAGTCCCACTGGGGGACTTGAAAGTCCAGCTGTCTGATTGCTGGTATAATACAATGCAATACTTATGTACTGCAGTGTATTATACCTATTAGTTTCACACTGACAGGCAGCCTCTGGCAGGGCTTAATAAGCTTCCATAGATGGCAGACCTGGGGGCCATTTGTAGGCCTCCGGTTGCCATATCAACCATCAGCACCTCGTGATTGCGTCGCTGGGGCGCTTGGTGCCGTTCTAACCCTTTTGCAAATCACTGAGGACCCCAACAGGGGAATACTTTTTGACTTGCTTACTGTCAAGGGACTTTTCTCCAAAGCTGAGAAATCCCTTTAATAGGATACATACGGTTGAGGTCTATAACATGTTGATATGTGCAGAAGCTGGATCATGTATGTAACGGCCAACGCTCCCCGCCACCGCCATATACTAACCTCTCCATGGCGTCCTCCTGCTCCTGGCCCCCGCCACGTCCCTCCTTTACTGTGGTCTAGTCGTAGTCACCATCGCCACCACTTTCCTCCTGCATCTTGTACACTTCCCAGTGCACTCGCTGACCCTGCTTCTATTAGGGCCAATGCGCACCAAATTATACCCCCAGCTTTCCGGGGTATAAAAAGATACCACCCTTTTCAAACCTTGCCTGAGCAATTAGGTTCCTCCTGACTTCCTAGAGATACCCTGCATTGTCATTTTTTTGGATTACCTGTGATTTGACCCTGCTTGTACCTATGACAATGCTTGCATTTCGTCTGTCTCAAACTCTTGCTTGTTTAACCATGATGACCCTTTGCCACCTGCCCTGACCTTTGGATCATTTAAATATGAATGATTGTCTGCCGCCTGCGCTGACCTATGCTATACCAGACCCTGTGTTAAGTCAGCTATACATCTCCTGTCCATGTCGGATATTGCCAAGGAAGACAACTCTGGGAGTAACGACTTGGGTATTCTCAGCAGTGAAGTCTAAATCCCTGTATAGGGATTAAAGGGTGAATACCTGGGGATCCCTTAGACTTCACTCCCTAAATTAGCCTTAAGCCAAATCCCTTGGGACACAATGGATTCCAACCATTCTATGTAGGGCCCATGATAATTCGATTCTGCTATATGGGAATCAATTAGCTATATGTATATGATGTTCGAATTGCATTTGCCTTTCTCTGTAACAGTAAGTTCCATATGTGATCTTTAAGTTCCATATGTGATCTTTAATGAAATCTAATTGATTATTTCCCTACCTGATGAATGTGACTCTTTTTCATGATGTACATTTAGTAAATGATGTTACATTTATTTCTGGAAACACTAAGCTCTGTGTTTTGCGTTGTGGCAATACTAGACAGGGAGTAGTAATGTGGGGGAATCTAGCGCCAGTTTCTTGTCGTTTTTCTAGCAAAACTGCACGAGGGAAGAGAGGAGCGGGCAGTAGTGGGGGGGGGACATCTGATTGGCTCAGAGCACACAGCACAGCTCTTACATCATACTAGAAAGAGCTCGCCATCTCAGAAAAAATAGAGATTAAACGGTTTACGCAAACAATTTCTGACTGCACTAAGTTAAAAAATGCATCTATAGCTTCCTGTATTTTTTCTTTAACAATAGATTCTCTTTAACTGCAAGATACATAATATAATCATATCCCTTTTACATTTTTATAACATAATGCCTTTGAAAAAGATCAAAACAAAGAAATAAATACTATAAAAGCCACAGGTGTCCAATGTAGGAGCTTCGAAAGTCACGTAGTCTGCCTGTGCCCTACCACTGTCTCGGACATTGACAAATTGTTTTTACATCGAGTATAATATTCCAGTGTTTTGGTTCATTTAAATGTAATTCATACTTAGGCAGAAACAACTCGAACCCCCTGCAGGGTTGTTTAAAGTATTGATCAGTATTCTGACGTTTCATTTCTGTATTCAGCATCTATTTATTTTTAACTCAAAGAAATGTTGACATTTAAGTCATGTAAGGGGAAAAACATATAATATATACCTGTTTCTTTTTATTTTTGTCATGAATACAGAATTATAAGAGACAATTTGGCTTGAAATGTTGTTTCATGTTGACCTTACTAAAGATTTTGGTGCCTGTAAAAGTCACATGCTATTTGAAAGACAAAAGATTTTAAGAAATAATAAATCTCACAATTTCATTTTCAGAGTAATTCTTTGAAGCAGCTGTGAACTCTTATGCTGAGCATTGAATGCTAATGTAATTATGGGGTAGGGAGACAGACAGGTGAGCCCTAATCTACCCGCCACTCAGTCCCTGCCTACTTGCAACGACCCGCCCTAGGCGATGGGGTACAACTGGGCGACGGTCCCTACACTCAATAGGTGCATGACAGACAAACAGACAAGGTAACAAAGAAGCCGGGGAAATGGGGAAGTAGCCCACGGGAACACCGTGAGCAACAAGCAAGGTGAACGAGCTGAGCCAAACCAGGAGATGAGCGAGGTACAAAGCGCAGAGCAGAAGAGTGGTCAGTAAAGCCAAGGTCAATAATAAGCAGAGGGTAGTAGTTCAAGAAGCTGCAGCAGGGCCAGGAAACCAGCGGAGAAGAATAACAAGCAAAGGAGGAACAGGAAAGGCAGGTATAAATAGACAGAGGGCGGGAGCTAGCTCCGTCTGTCCAGGCTGTGATAGGCTCTCCCACTCCTAAGCCTGCCATCCTGAATGGTGGGAGATTGAGTCAGTCTCACAGACATAGAAGCAGGTGCAGACTGATTACCTATGGGTGTTGACACAGAAGCTGTGTCTGGCAGATCCTTTACAGTACCCCCCCTTTATGAGGGGCCACCGGACCCTTTCTAGGTGGACCTGGTTTATTGGGGAAACTAAGGTGGAACCTCCTGACCAATACCCCAGCGTGAACATCCCGGGCGGGTACCCAAGTCCTCTCCTCAGGCCCGTATCCTCTCCAATGGACCAGGAACTGAAGGGAGCCTTGGACCATCCTGCTGTCCACAATCTGGGCCACCTCAAATTCTACCCCCTCAGGGGTGAGAACAGGGACCGGAGGTTTCCTCGAGGGAGCCAAGGACGGGGAGCAGCGTTTATGGAGGGAGGCATGAAACACGTTGTGTACTCGAAAAGACGGGGGCAACTCCAGTCGGAAGGAGACAGGGTTGAGGACTTCAATGACCTTGTACGGCCCTATAAACCGGGGAGCAAACTTCTTGGACGGGACTTTAAGGCGCACATTTTTTGACGATAGCCACACCAGATCCCCGACCACAAACAAGGCGTTAGCAGAACGTCTTCTATCTGCCTGAGTCTTTTGTATGCTCTGGGACGCCTCTAGGTTATTCTGAACCTGGGCCCAGACTGTGCACAGTTCTCGATGAACGACCTCTACCTCGGGATTGTTGGAACTACCAGGTGAAACGGAGGAGAACCGTGGATTAAACCCAAAATTACAGAAAAAGGGGGAGACCCCTGACGAGTAAGGCTGGGTTCACACGACCTATTTTCAGATGTAAACGAGGCGTATTATGCCTCGTTTTACGTCTGAAAATAAGGCTACAATACGTCGGCAAACATCTGCCCATTCATTTGAATGGGTTTGCCGACGTTCTGTGCCGACGACCTGTCATTTACGCGTCGTCGTTTGACAGCTGTCAAACGACGACGCGGAAAAATACAGCCTCGTCAAAAGAAGTGCAGGACACTTCTTTGGACGTTTTTGGAGCTGTTTTCTCATAGACTCCAATGAAAACAGCTCCAAAAATGGACGTAAAAAACACTGCGAAAAATGCAGCGAAAAACGCGAGTTGCTCAAAAAACGTCTGAAAAGCAGGGGCTGTTTTCCCTTGAAAACAGCTCTGTATTTTCAGACGTTTTTGGTCACTACGTGTGCACATACCCTTACTGACCCGGTTATTAAGGGAAAATTCGGCGACGGGAATGAATGAGACCCAATCATATTGACAGTCAGAGATAAGACACCTTAAATATTGTTCTAGAGACTGATTAGTCCTCTCAGTTTGGCCATTAGTTTCAGGATGGAAGGCAGAGGAGAAGGACAGATCAATCTCCAACTTTTTACAGAAGGCTCTCCAAAACATAGAAACAAATTGTACCCCTCTGTCAGAAACAATATTGACAGGGACCCCATGGAGACGCAGGATGTGTTTGACAAACAAGGTAGCTAACGTCTTAGCATTGGGTAGTTTTTTGAGGGGCACAAAGTGGCACATCTTACTGAAGCGGTCTACTACAACCCACACCACCGACTTGCCTTGAGATGGAGGCAAATCGGTGATAAAATCCATGGAGATATGGGTCCAAGGTCTCTGGGGAATGGGCAAAGAACATAGTAAGCCCGCTGGTCGGGACCTGGGAGTCTTGGACCTAGCACAAACTTCACAAGCGGCTACGTAGGCCTTAACGTCTTTAGGCAACCCAGGCCACCAATAGTTTCTGGCAATGAGGTGCTTGGTACCCAGGATGCCTGGATGACCAGATAGTGCGGAGTCATGATTTTCCCTAAGTACCCTTAGCCGGAATTGCAGGGGAACAAACAACTTGTTCTCAGGAAGGTTCCCGGGAGCTGAACCTTGATCAGCCACAATTTCAGAGACTAAATTAGAATCAATAGAGGAAATTATTATACCTGGAGGCAAAACACAAGCAGGATCTTCCTCCAAAGGAGGGCTGGCCATGAAGCTACGCGACAGTGCATCAGCCTTAATATTTTTAGACCCAGCCCTACCCTTAGGGAGCTTAGCTCCTGGTACCACATCAATTGCGCAATCGTATTCTCTATGAGGAGGTAATACTTCGGAGGCCTCTTTAGAGGAAACATCAGCGAAGTCCTGAACAAACTCAGGTAGAGTGTTCACCTCCTCAGGGGGAGAAATAGAATTAACAGAAAAACATGACGTCATGCATTCATTACCCCATTGTAATGACGGGGGTGGGGAGACAGACAAGTGAGCCCTAATCTACCCACCACTCAGTCCCTGCCTACTTGCAACGACCCGCCCTAGGCGACGGGGTACAACTGGGCGACGGTCCCTACGCTCAATAAGTGCACGACAGACAAACAGACAAGGGTACACAGAGCTAGGGGGAGAAAGGGGCAGTTGCCCACGGCAACACCGTGAGCAACAAGAGAAGTGAACAAGCCGAGTCAAACCAGGAGAGTACGAGGTGCCAAACGCAGAGCAGAAGAGTGGTAAACAACCAGAGTCAAACCAGGAGTGTACGAGGTACCAAACGCAGAGCAGGAGAGTAGTCAACAAGCCGGGGCAGATATGAAGCAAGGACAATGGTACAAGAAGCTGCAGCAGGGCCAGGAAACCAAACGAGAAGAATCACAAGCAAAGGAGGAACAGGAAAGGCAGGTATAAATAGACAGAGGGCGGGAGCTAGCTCCGTCTGGCCAGGCTGTGATAGGTTCTCCCACTCCTAAGCCTGCCACCCTGAGTGGTGGAAGATTGAGTCAGTCTCACAGACATAGAAGCAGGTGCAGACTGATTATCTATGGGCGTTAACCCCGAAGCTGTGCCTGGCAGATCCTTTACAGTACCCCCCTTTTATGAGGGGCCACCGGACCCTTTCTAAGTGGGCCTGGTTTACTGGGGAAACGAAGGTGAAACCTCCTGACCAATATCCCAGCGTGGACATCCCGAGCGGGTACCCAAGTCCTCTCCTCAGGCCTGTATCCTCTCCAATGGACCAGGTACTGGAGGGAGCCTTGGACCATCCTGCTGTCCACAATCTTGGCCACCTCGAATTCTGCCCCCTCAGGAATGAGAACAGGGACCGGAGGTTTCCTCGAGGGAGCCAAGGACGGGGAGCAGCGTTTAAGGAGGGAGGCATGGAACACGTCGTGTACTCGAAAAGATGGGGGCAACTCCAGTCGGAAGGAGACAGGATTGAGGACTTCAATGACCTTGTACGGCCCTATAAACCGGGGAGCAAACTTCTTGGACGGGACCTTAAGGCGCAAATTTTTAGACGATAGCCACACCAGATCCCAGACCATAAAAAAGGGGTTAGTAGAACTTTTTCTATCTGCCTGAGTTTTTTGTATGCTCTGGGACGCCTCTAGGTTCTTCTGAACCTGAGCCCAGACTGTGCACAGTTCTCGATGAACGACCTCTACCTCGGGATTGTTGGAACTACCAGGTGAAACGGAAGAGAGCCGTGGATAAAACCCAAAATTACAGAAAAAGGGGGAGACCCCTGACGAGTTACTGACCCGGTTATTAAGGGAAAATTCGGCGAGGGGAATAAATGAGACCCAATCATATTGACAGTCAGAGATAAAACACCTTAAATATTGTTCTAGAGACTGATTAGTCCTCTCAGTTTGGCCATTAGTTTCAGGATGGAAGACCGAGGAGAAGGACAGATCAATCTCCAACTTTTTACAGAAGGCTCTCCAAAACAATGAAGCAAATTGTACCCCTCTATCAGAAACAATATTGACAGGAACCCCATGAAGACGCAGGATGTGTTTGACAAACAAGGTAGCTAACGTCTTAGCATTGGGTAGTTTTTTGAGGAGCACAAAGTGGCACATCTTACTGAAGCGGTCTACTTCAACCCACACCACTGACTTGCCTTGAGATGGAGGCAAATCGGTGATAAAATCCATGGAGATATGGGTCCAAGGTCTCTGGGGAATGGGCAAAGAACATAGTAAGCCCGCTGGTCGGGACCTGGGAGTCTTGGACCTAGCACAAACTTCACAAGCGGCGACGTAGGCCTTAACGTCTTTAGGCAACCCAGGCCACCAATAGTTTCTGGCAATGAGGTGCTTGGTACCCAGGATGCCTGGATGGCCAGATAGTGCAGAGTCATGATTTTCCCTAAGTACCCTTAGCCGGAATTGCAGGGGAACAAACAGCTTGTTCTCAGGAAGGCTCCCGGGAGCTGAACCTTGATCAGCCGCAATTTCAGAGACTAAATCAGAATCAATAGCGGATATGATTATTCCTGGAGGCAAAATACAAGCAGGATCTTCCTCCGAAGGAGGGCTGGCCATGAAACTACGTGACAGTGCATCAGCCTTAACATTTTTAGACCCAGCCCTATAGGTAACCACAAAGTTGAATCTGGTAAAAAATAACGCCCAACGAGCTTGTCTCGGGTTTAGCCTCCGGGCAGTTTCTAGGAAAACCAGATTCTTGTGGTCGGTAAGGACCGTTACCTGGTGCCTAGCCCCCTCCAGGAAGTGGCACCACTCTTCAAATGCCCATTTAATGGCTAAGAGTTCGCGGTTGCCAATATCATAGTTACTCTCAGTGGGTGAAAACTTCCTGGAGAAGTAAGCACAGGGACGGAGATGGGTGAGGGACCTGGTACCCTGGGACAACAAAGACCCCACTCCCACCTCGGACGCGTCAACCTACACGATAAATGGCTCCATTTGGTTGGGCTGAACCAGCACCGGGGCCGAGATAAAGCACTTCTTAAGGACCTCAAAAGCCTGGACAGCCTCAGGAGGCCAGTGGAGGAGATCAGCACCTTTGCGAGTGAGATCCATAAGAGGCTTAGCGATGACCGAGAAGCTAGCAATAAACCTCCTGTAATAATTAGCGAACTCCAGGAAGCACTGTAACGCCTTCAGGGAGGCAGGTTGGACCCATTCCGCCACAGCCTGGACCTTGGTGGGGTCCATGCGGAATTCATGAGGAGTGAGGATTTGGCCCAAAAATTGTATCTCCTGCACCCCAAACACACATTTTTCGGTCTTTGCAAACAGTTTGTTTTCTCGAAGGACCTGGAGCACCTTCCTGACATGCTCAATATGGAAGGACCATTCCTTGGAAAACACAAGTATGTCATCAAGGTACACTACAAGAAATAACCCCAGGTAGTCTCTTAAAATCTCATTTATGAAATTCTGGAAGACCGCGGGAGCATTACACAACCCAAAGGGCATTACGAGGTATTCGAAATGACCTTCGGGCGTGTTAAACGCAGTCTTCCACTCATCCACCTCTTTGATACGGATAAGGTTATACGCCCCCCGTAGATCAAACTTAGAGAACCATTGGGCCCCCTGAACCTGATTAAAGAGATCAGGAATCAGAGGAAGGGGATACTGGTTCCTTACAGTGACCTTATTCAAGCTTCGGTAGTCAATGCATGGCCTAAGACCACCATCCTTCTTCCCTACGAAGAAGAAGCCAGCACCTACCGGAGAAATAGAGGGGCGAATGTAACCCTTGGCCAGGCATTCCTGGATATACTCTCTCATGGCTTCACGTTAGGGACAACGAAAAGATTAAATATCCTACCCTTAGGGAGCTTAGCTCCTGGTACCAAATTGATTGCGCAATCATATTCTCTATGAGGAGGTAACACTTCGGAGGCCTCCTTAGAGAAAACATCGGCAAAATCCTGAACAAACTCAGGTAGCGTGTTCACCACCTCAGGGGGAGAAATAGAATTAACAGAAAAACATGACGTCAAGCATTCATTACCCCACTTGGTAAGGTCCCCAGAATTCCAGTCAAACGTGGGATTATGCAACTGCAACCAGGGAAAGCCTAAAACCAAATCGGACGATAATCCCTGCATTAACAGTACAGAGCACTGCTCCAAATGCATGAAGCCAACAAGGAGTTCAAAAACAGGGGTATGCTGTGTAAAATAACCATTAGCAAGAGGAGTGGAGTCGAGACCCACTACCGGAACAGGTTTAGGCAAATCAATCAAAGGCATAGCTAGAGACATAGCAAATTCCACAGACATGATATTAGTAGAAGACCCTGAATCCACGAAGGCACTACCACCAAAAGAGACCTGAAAGGGAAGCAAGATTTTATTACGTTTCATATTTACGGGAAATACCTGTGCGCCCAAGTGACTTCCCCGATGATCACTTAGGCGCGGAATTTCTCCGGCTGCATTCTTACACTTAGGACAGTTGTTCACTTGATGCTTGTCATCCCCACAGTAGAAGCAGAGACTATTCTTCCTGCGGAAATCTCTACGTTGTTGGGGGGACACGGAGGCCCCGAGTTGCATAGGTACCTCCGAGTTTTCCGGGGAGGAACGAAGCAACGGAACCTCGGGAGTCATCATGGGGCAGTCCGAGGAGAAAACATCAAGACGTTCAAGTCGTCGTTCCCTGAGACGTCGGTCAAGTTGTACCGCTAAAGCCATAACCTGGTCTAGGGAGTCAGAAGAGAGATAACTAACTAGCCCAAACTGGCACCTTAAGGCAGGGTCATTCCACCGAGAAACTACGCACCACTTCCTAAAGTCAGAGCAATACTCCTCAACAGGTCTCTTACCCTGACGTAAGGTCACCAGCTGACTCTCTGCAAAAGCAGTCTTGTCAGTCTCGTCATAGATGAGTCCGAGAGCAGAAAAGAAAAGATCAACGGAGGAAAGTTCAGGGGCGTCAGGAGCCAAGGAGAAGGCCCATTCTTGGGGCCCTTCCTGGAGCCGGGACATAATTATACCCACCAGCTGGCTCTCAGAACCTGAGGAGTGGGGCTTTAAATGAAAAGAGAGCCTACAACTCTCCCGAAAGGAAAGAAAAGTCTTCCGGTCCCCTGAGAACCGGTTGGGCAACTTGAGGTGGGGTTCAAGAGGTGAGGTGAGGGGGACTACCATGGTAGCGTCAGGCTGGTTGACCCTCTGAGCCAGGGCCTGGACCTGTAGGGAGAGACCCTGCATTTGCTGAGCCAGGGTCTCAAGGGGGTCCATAGTGGTGTCAGGGACCAGGGTAGACTAGGTATGGGCTTGTGATTATGTAATGACGGGGGTGGGGAGACAGACAAGTGAGCCCTAATCTGCCCACCACTCAGTCCCTGCCTACTTGCAACGACCCGCCCTAGGCGACAGGGTACAACTGGGCGACGGTCCCTACGCTCAATAAGTGCACGACAGACAAACAGACAAGGGTACACAGAGCTAGGGGGAGAAAGGGGCAGTTGCCCACGGCAACACCGTGAGCAACAAGAGTGGTGAACAAGCCGAGTCAAACCAGGAGAGTACGAGGTGCCAAACGCAGAGCAGAAGAGTGGTAAACAAGCAGAGTCAAACCAGGAGTGTACGAGGTACCAAACGCAGAGCAGGAGAGTAGTCAGCAAGCCGGGGTCAATATGAAGCAAGGACAATGGTACAAGAAGCTGCAGCAGGGCCAGGAAACCAAACGAGAAGAATCACAAGCAAAGGAGGAACAGGAAAGGCAGGTATAAATAGACAGAGGGCGGGAGCTAGCTCCGTCTGGCCAGGCTGTGATAGGTTCTCCCACTCCTAAGCCTGCCACCCTGAGTGGTGGAAGATGGAGTCAGTCTCACAGACATAGAAGCAGGTGCAGACTGATTATCTCGGCAGTCTTGTCAGTCTCGTCATAAATGTGCCTGAGAGCAGAAAAGAAAAGATCAACGGAGGAAAGTTCAGGGGCATCAGGAGCCAAGGAGAAGGCAAATTCTTGGGGCCTGTCCTGGAGCCGGGACATAATTATACCCACCCGCTGGCTCTCAGAACCAGAGGAGTGGGGCTTTAAGCGAAAATGGAGCCTACAACTCTCCCGAAACGAGAAAAAGTCTTCCAGTCCCCTGAGAACCGGTCAGGCAACTTGAGGTGGGGTTCAAGAGGTGAGTTGAGGGGCACTATCAGGGTAGCATCAGGCTGGTTGTCCCTCTGAGCCAGGGCCTGGACCTGTAGTGAGAGGCCCTGCATTTGCTGAGCCAGGGTCTCAAGGGGGTCCATAGATGTGTCAGGGACCAGGGTAGACTAGGTATGGGCTTGTGATTATGTAATGACGGGGGTGGGGAGACAGACAAGTGAGCCCTAATCTACCCACCACTCAGTCCCTGCCTACTTGCAACGACCCGCCCTAGACGACGGGGTACAACTGGGCGACGGTCCCTACGCTCAATAAGTGCACGACAGACAAACAGACAAGGGAACAAAGAAGCCTGGGAAATGGGGAAGTAGCCCACGGGAACACCGTGAGCAACAAGCAAGGTGAACGAGCCGAGTCAAACCAGGAGATGAGCGAGGTACAAAGCGCAGAGCAGAAGAGTGGTCAGTAAAGCCAAGGTCAATAACAAGCAGAGGGTAGTAGTTCAAGAAGCTGCAGCAGGGCAAGGAAACCAGCAGAGAAGGAAGCAGGTGCAGACTGATTACCTATGGGCGTTGACACAGAAGCTGTGTCTGGCAGATCCTTTACAGCTAAGTTACAACTAATAAAAAAGACTGTGGAGAGGAACAAGTATTGAACTGTAACTGTATTTGAATTAATCTTAGGAATAATTACCAATGTCAAACACTCAACTGCATGTTATAAAACAAATTAATGCTCTTATACCTTTCTAAAAGCGGAAAAAGCCCCATATTTAAAAATAAATGCTGAGAAAAGTGAGAGTTGCAAAAAGCAACCAATCAGATTCTAACTTACACTCCCATTAGTCTCTGTTCATATTAGATTTGGGCCTTACAATTGAGGTATACTTTTTTTTGTAAACTGCAAGAAATGGGCTGTACATATACTGTATATGTTTTTAATTATACTCACGATACTCTATAATGAAACTTCAAAATTACAAATATAATATAAGGTTGTATATGTATGTGTACTTTGAAAGAAACATCTTGATCTATGACTTTTTAAAGTTTTGTATTGTTTGCCTTTATAGTTTCTAATATGGTCCAAATCCTGTTTGGGGGTATTTCCTATGCTTTGTTTACACTAATATTATTGCTCCCTTTTATACAGGACCCATGACGGATATGATGCAGTTGTTCTAATCCATTATAATCAGTTTGGAGTAACCGTTATGATCTGTTTTTGTTTCCCAATTTCCTCGCGAGATTACGCTTGCTGTGCTGTAGTGTCGGGATTGTATTAGCGAAGTGTCAGGATTCTGAATACATATCACGTCCTGGCTGGAGGTAATGTATATTCATTGTCAGGACACTGCAGTAACGTTATAGTGTGTTTATGTGGCTGCACATAGCGATATAGCTATATTGCTATGTAAATGAATGGAGAGAAGTGTATGACGCTGATTGGTTAAAAAGTAAAACACGCCCAGTTGTTCATTAAGAAACTCATTAGCATAAAGCTAATATAGGTCATAACTCAGTCAAAAATGATCGTTTTTCTAAATAAAAAACAGTGCTGTAATCTACATTACAGTGCCGATCACATCATGTACAAGATAGGCCACTTATAATGTGGTGACAGAGTCTCTTTAATGATAGTTGAGTCAAGTTTCTTTTCTTTTTTTTTTTACTGAAAAAAGTAGCGCCTTATTACTATGATGTTTTGACTGTCAAACAGAAAACAGAAATCTAGCATAAACAATTGAATATAACAGAACTTAAAATCATCCATTGACTTCACTAAGAAAAAACAGGTTATGACGAATTCTGTAAAAACTGATGCAAACAGCCATTTTTATACCAGTATGAACGAAATAGAAACACTAATGATTGTGGACTTATTTGTTATAATCCCCTTTTTAGTGTAAATGAAAAAGATACTTTAACACTTTCGCTGCTTTTGACATATACAAATAAAACCTAAAATATTGAATAAAATAAAATCATATTATACCCCCATATCAATATACATATTTTAAAGTAGATGCCTTACCCATTGTAAAAATGACACTCAGCACTTTACACTCATGGGTGCCATCATGCAATTTTGCAAATTGTATAGATGTGTAAACAATGCATAAGGCTGGTCTCACAGAGGTAGTTTATGTGGAAGTTTTTAAGGCAGGTTTTTTTTGTGCCAAAGCCAGGAGTAGATCCAAAAAGAAGGAATAGTATAAAGGAAAGACTAATACTTCTCACCTTTCTTGTATCCACCTCTGTATTTGGCTCAAAAATTGCCACTGCTACGATAATTGCAGGTGTGATTCCAGCCTAATAAGATTTCAGAGGGTCAAAAGGCAGTAACCATACCAATAAACATAGATGTTACCTAATGCAAATGTATGTAGCAGGTGGCACAAGTGGCGGGTATTTAGTACAGTAAGTGGGTGGCAGTATGGAGAGGAAGTATAAATTAGCGGGAGGCACTGTGGAGATGGGATACACACTACAGTATAATAGGTTTACTGTGTTAGTGTCTAGTAATGAGGTGTCAGGCTTTTAATGGAATCAATAGGCTCTTTGCATTCTGCTGTATAAGTCCGAGAGCAGTGGGGGTAGCAGATATCATGTATAAGCTTACAGTTGGCCCTGGCAGAACCGTGTGCATTTATATGTAAATTATATGTTTTAATATGTTAATTGGATAATCACAGTGCTGTGTGGGTGAGAGTAGGACATGCAGGGAGAGACAAGGAGAAGAGTGCAGCATTCTGCTAGATGTGAAATGCACATGTTCAACTCTACAGTACTTTTAAGAGTAGACAAAGATTGACTTGAGTTGTGGCCTACTTGATGGGGCCATGGTCTAAGGCAGGGCCCTCAAGCACGCGGGCCGCGGGCCGCATGCGGCCCCTGGGGCTGTCATCTGTGGCCCGCAGGACACAGAGCCGCTAGACTCTGGAATTCCCTGACATCGCTGTCCACATATGAATAGCGATGTCTGGGGCTTCCCCAGAGCCGGAGTCCCGTGCAGAGCTCTGCTTCGGGACTCTGTGGAATTCCCTGACATCGCTGTCCATATGTGGACAGTGTGTCAGGGTCTTCCCCAGATCGGAGTCCCGAGCAGAGCGCTAGTACAGGCTCTGCTCCGGGACTCTGTGGAATTCCCTGACATCGCTGTCCATATATGGACAGTGTGTCAGGGTCTTCCCCAGAGCGGAGTCCCGTGCAGAGCGCTAGAAATACAGCATCTGCGGAGGGCACTGTGGCAGCATCTGCGGAGGGCACTGTGGCAGCATCTTCGGAGGGCACTGTGGCAGCATCTACGGAGGGCACTGCGGCAGCATCTACAAAGGGCACTGCGGCAGCATCTACGGAGGGCACTGCAGCAGCATCTACGGAGGGCACTGCGGCAGCATCTACGGATGGCTCTGCGGTAGCATCTACGGAGGGCACTGTGGCAGCATCTACAGAGGGCACTGCGGCAGCATCTACTGAAGACTTTGCGGCAGCATCCACAGAGGGCACTGCGGCAGCATGCACAGAGGGCACTGCGGCAGCATCCACAGAGGGCACTGCGGCAGCATCTACAGAGGGCAAAGTGGCACTATCTAAAAAGGGGCTGCCCAATCTTGACATGTGTGTCTGCCAAACGCTGCCAACTGAGCCGCCGGACTGCATTTAGCGACACTTAAACTGGAAAACTGGATTGTTGAAATAAGCACGTGGAGAAATATCTCAAATATTAAACCTAGCGCTATTATTATAGTAATGTAGTATTAATTTTATAGTAATGTATTATTATTATTATTATTATTATAGTAATATAGTGTTATAGTAGTTCAAATAAGTAATTTATTAACAATAATTTTGTGTTGTATCAAATTTGAAAGTCATGCGGCCCGTCAACTTCCAATTTATTCTATATGCGGCCCACTTGCCCTGCCGAGTTTGAGACCCCTGGTCTAAGGTGCCAGGGTACATGTGCCTACAGACTCCTCAGATATGAAAAATGTAATGTATAGTAACAACTCTATGTAAAATAATAATTATAAAATGATACAGGAATTGTTATTACAAATTAGCGATATATGAGCAGCAGCCGAGGGGTAGTGCGGTTTGACCCACTGGGACTGCTGGCAAGCAGGACGTTGGGAGTAGTAGTCACGGTCTGGTCACAGTATTTGTGGACCTCTCAAACTCCTAGGACTGGAACAGTGATGAGGGGGTTGCACTTAGATGATGGCGGTAGTTGGCCCCCTGGGGCACACCCTGTGTAAATTTCTCCTGGCTTGTGGAAGTTAGGGTTCCCTTGATGGTGTAGTGCAAATGATAAGAGGAGACTGTAGTAAAGTTGAACAGATAACTCATGGTTTATTTATCTGTGAGTAAATTAAAGTACACTTCAAAGATGGAGGTACACAATCTTACAAGGCAGTCTTTCAACAATGAGCTGGAGCAATGTTTCCAAAATCTCAAGTTTTATCTTGACTGTAGCAATCCAATTCTCTGATGCAATCTCTCACCCCATCCTAAGCTGAACTCAACTCCCACTGGACAGGGTAGAGCACACCCACGCTGGTTAAGCTCCGTCCTCCTTCCAGAAGCATCCAGAAATGCTCAGTAGAAAAGATAGGAACCTGCTCCAGCCAAAGCCATTTATGCCCAACACATCTTAACCTTACTGGTGCGTGGCAGCCGTTAAGGGGAAGTATGGAGCGGGCTATGTATATCTTATATATATTTTTGAAAGTTTGTTTTTCTGAAGCCCGATTTTTCATTGGTTTAAAATGGATCATGTCATCGAGGCCACCATACTAACAGGATGTGCCAAGTGGGAAGTTGTCTTCATTCCTCGCATTCCCCTCGCTCCAAATGATGTTCCTTTCGAGTTCAGTTCCCAGTACGCCTAACCTTTGCAATGACAATTAACAAGGCTCGAGGTCAATTACCTGAAAGTGGCAGGAATACACCTTCAAAGTCCCTGTTTTTCCCATGGGCAACTATATGTTGCTTGCTCCAGAGTCGGCACTGTAAATAATCTCTACATCTTGGCACAGGATCAAAAGACAAAAAACATTGTTTACAAGAAAGCGTTGGAATAGAAACATGCAGTCCTAAATCAACACTATATAAATCTGTAATGAATATATTGCTTCATTTCATTTCTTTTATGCTTCCAATAACATTATATACACTCTCTAGCAATTAAATTCAACCAGAGAGGTATTTAAATTGTGAGCTTTTACTCTATCTATACTGTAAGTCAACCTCCCGAGCAACACTGGGTATAAAGGCTAGTATATATATATATATATATATATATATATATATATATATATATATATATAAAAAGAATGAAAAATGTAGGTATAGGGAGAGAGGAGGAAAGGTAGAGCATGGTGGACAATGTCGCCTTCAATTTTTTATTGATACCGACTAGTGTAGTAGGAGAAGGATTATACTGTGCAATGTCCCCTGTTTTGCCACATTGTGTGGTATTTTGATTAAATTATTGCACAGTGTGATTACAGCTTTAAACAAATTCCACTGGGTAGGAAGCTTGTTGGCCCTACTACTCAGGTTGGAAATAAACAAGGTGGTGCTGCAAGGGTTATTTTTGTATCTGTAAGATACCTTGCATATGCACACTACAGGAGGTTGTGTTCAAACTCTATGAGCAACTGCCTGATCATTGACTACCTTTTAAGCGTTGCCGCTCCAAACTTTTGGTGAGTAGCAGCGCAAAAGGATTAAAATTTTTGTGTCAATGAACAGTTAATTAGTCTTCAGATTGTGTTGCATTTGTTCTGTTACCAGCGTTGCTGTTCCATTCCTGGCTCAAGCAGCAGCTCGGCCAGCAACGCGGACAGAAAGCAATCTATCTAAGTGAGCAGCTAGCTGGTCACCGAGTGCGTTTTGTGTTCTCAGCGTTGCCGCTGCGGTTCTTAATTATGCGGCAATGCAGAGAGACAAACTGCCTGTTGTGTTTTATTTAGTGTTCTCAGCGTTGCCGCTGCGATACACAATTCGGCGGCAATACAGAGACAGCAGCGTACGCTGTGTTTAGGCAAACAGACAGCCTGCCTGTTAGCAGTGAAAACTACTGGTTCGTGCAGTTGTAAGGATTGCTGTCTGTTTCAGAGTATTGGCTGTGAGTGCCGCAACGTCATGGGCACTCAGCAACACACTGGTCTCAAGTGTCGCCACTACGTCCGTTCCCTCCAGCTGTCTGGAGCGGACTTGAATTCGGCAGGATTAGTTAATTATTATTCATGGCTCCAATCTTGCCCTGTGTAATCTGTAATCTTTCCCTACTGTCAGGGTCGGTATGTCCCGACGTACGTTTCACTGAACTGAGTCAGCTTCTTCCTTTTGCGCTGCTACTCACCAAAAGTTTGGAGCGGCAACGCTTAAAAGGT
Organism: Rhinoderma darwinii; assembly: GCF_050947455.1. Classification (NCBI taxonomy): domain Eukaryota; kingdom Metazoa; phylum Chordata; class Amphibia; order Anura; family Rhinodermatidae; genus Rhinoderma; species Rhinoderma darwinii. The sequence goes on along the minus strand of NC_134690.1, from coordinate 355,750,624 downwards.
AGTCAATGATCAGGCAGTTGCTCATAGAGTTTGAACACAACCTCCTGTAGTGTGCATATGCAAGGTATCTTACAGATACAAAAATAACCCTTGCAGCACCACCTCGTTTATTTCCACCCGAGTAGTAGGGCCAACAAGCTTCCTACCCAGTGGAATTTGTTTAAGGGCATGACCACACGTGGCGGATTTCCTCCGCAACTGTCCGCATCAATGCCGCACAGAATCTGCGTTGCAGATTCGCCTGCGGATCTGCACAAAATGTGCAGTAAATTGATGCGGACTAGCTGCTGCGGACTGCGGGAAAAGTACTTCCCTTCTCCCTATTCAGTGCAGGATAGAGAGAAGGGACAGCACTTTCCCTTGTGAAAGTCAAAGAAATTCATACTTACCGCCCGTTGTCTTGGTGACGCGTCCCTCCTTCGGCATCCAGCCCGATCTCCCTGGATGACGCGGCAGTCCATGTGACCGCTGCAGCCTGTTATTAGCCTGTGATTGGCTGTAGCCGTCACTTAGACTGAAACGTCATCCTGGGAGGCCGGACTGGAGACAGAAGCAGGGAGTTCTCGGTAAGTATGAACTTCATTTTTTTTTACAGATACATGTATATTGGGATCGGTAGTCACTGTCCAGGGGGCAGAAACAGTTACTGCCGATCGCTTAACTCTTTCAGCACCCTGGACAGTGACTATTTACTGACGTCTCCTAGCAACGCTCCCGTCATTACGGGAGCCCCATTGACTTCCTCAGTCTGGCTGTAGACCTAGAAATACATAGGTCCAGCCAGAATGAAGAAATGTCAAGTTAAAAAAGCAAGACGGATCCGCAGCACACATAACATGTGCATGACAGCTGCGGACTTCATTGCGGAAATTAGAATCTCCATTGAAGTCAATGGAGAAATTCCGCCATGAGTCCGCCACTGCTCCGCAACAGACAGAGCATGCTGCGGACACCAAATTCCGCTCCGCAGCCTATGCTCCGCAGCGGAATTTTACGCCTCGTCTAAACGAACACTGCTAAATTAAAGTGTAAGTCAATGGACAAACGGCTCCGCTGCGGATTAACGCTGCGGAGTGTCCGCAGCGGAATTTAAGTGAAATTCCGCCACGTGTGAACCCAGCCTAAAGCTGTAATCACACTGTGCAATAATTTAATCAAAATACCACACAATGTGGCAATAAAGGGGACATTGCACAGTATATTCCTTCTCCTACTACACTAGTCGATATCAATAAAAAATTGAAGGCGACATTGTCCACCATGCTCTACCTTTCCTCCTCTCTCCCTATACCTACATTTTTCATGATTTAATGGGTGGTGTACACCAGAGCATGGAGGGATAAATTTAACAACTTATAATATAAATTAGAGGTCTACTCTACCAATTTCTTTATATATATATATATATATATATATATATATATATATAAAACATGCAAATTGCATTTTTTGTTCACCTTAGCTCTAAAACATAAAACAAAACAGATAAATTTGGTATCGCCATAATTGTATCAACCTGTAGAATAAGGTGAATATGTAGTTTTTACTGCCTGATGGATGCCGTAAAAACAAAACCTCTCCAAAAATTGTGTAATTGCTGTTTTTTGCCCATTTCACCCCACAAATAAAGCATTTTCAGATTCCCAGTAGAATATGTGGTACAATAAGTGGTGCCATGAAAAACTACAACTTGTCCCACAAAAATCAAGACCTCATATGGCTATGTTGACGAAGAAATAGAAAAATTATGGCTTTTGGAATGCGGGAGGTAAAAACTAAAATGAAAAACTTAAATTGGCCCGGTCGGTTAAAGGCGCCTTACATTATTTATCACAAATAAAGGTAAACAGTGCAAATAACAGTGGAAAGTACAGTTTCTTGGCTGGCAATCATCAGATATTTTCCTGTAAATCTATAAATATGTAGAATTATGTAAAACGGTATACAACATTAACCATTTATCCACTAGTAGTGTTCAAGTGGGACACTACATATGTTTGCATTGAAAATAATGCATAGACATAGTGAAATCAATTACTAAAAGGTTTTTATTCGATTCAGATAAAATTCTAATTTTGGCTAAAAAATAAGCTTAGCAGTTTGACTTCTAAATATATGCTCAAAACTAGAAAAAAATAAAAGTATGAAAAAGATTTACTTGTCTTTGTATACTATGGAATAAAATTAATTGCAAAAGTTCAGAAACACCATCACTTACAGCTCTTGTTTTCATGACATGAAACACTTGAAGATTGCACGGTTATTGAGTCTCTCGAATTGCCCATTCTTGAATGTTTCATAATGTCGGGAAGGTGACCGTGTAGTATGTAATTTTCATTTTGGCTTCCATTCAAGGGAGAACAGAGTTAGTCTTTATAAAATAATATTCACACCTGGATTAACTGCAATGCTGACTTTACTGTTTTAAATGTGAGCACATTTCTGAAATATATGATTGTTCAGAACATATAAAATGAAGGGCATTGTCTGAAAGACAGAAACCAAAAAACATAGCGAAAAGGACATTTTCAGTAGCACCGATGGATGTCAGAGATATATAATCAAATACTAGTGGTCAGTAAATATCTGCTACCTTCTAAAAGTCATCTTACCCAGAGGTTTACCGATTGAAGAGTGTGAATAAATATTAAACTGTAACTTCCACTTTAAAGATTGTTTAATCATAATACATCTTTATTCGAATTGGAGCTAAATTTCTTCTCATACAAAGATTAAAATCTCATGTATATCCATAGAGTTAAATGATAAAGAGACTATTAGAGGAAACTTAGATTTGCACTATAATTCACCCCAGTTTCTGTCGTAAATGTTAGTAAGTTTGTAGGGCCGCGGTGCCCTGACCCTTCTATTAAGCTCCGCTTACTTTTTAAGTTCATTGGCTTAGATGTGATTGCTATTAGCTGGATACTGAGTGTCATGCAGGACCAGCTTTCAGCCGAACCGTCAGTCCAGCTGACCTGACGGAATCGGCTTTGACGGCAAGATACAGCTTCCATGTAGACAGGAGTCATAAGAGCTGTAGCTCAAAAAGTTTTTGGGTTTTGTTTTAATAAAAGCAATTGAAACATTTCTTAAAATCACTTTAAAAATTGTTTTATTTAAAAAAAAAATAGTTCAAAGGTGTACATGGCCCTCAAAAAGAGCTTTGGAAGTGTATGGGGTATGTTTACATACTTCTCTCCTATATTAGCTGGAAACCGAGCATATTGTACACAGACTTTAGGTATTAAATTGTATATTGTAAATTGTATACCTCCAGTTTAACCCTTTACTAGCATTTTATTGTTACCCCTGTTTCAGGAAAGAGGTTCTTTAAAATATAAACAACTAAGGCTGTATTCCCACTACCGTCAGAGACTCTGTTGGCAATGCATGCAGCGCTATTCTACCTGTCAAAATGATGAAAAACACTCTGGAAGTCAACAGATCTTATTGTAAGTCAATGGGGTCCACGGGGCGCCGGTGATATCAATCGTACTACGGATCTGGCAGAGCGTTGCGGCTTCTATTACAAATGGAAGCCACAACATATGTGATCATAGACAGTTTGGTAAAGACTAATGAAAAATTTATTTCAAGAGCCCTAGGAACCCTTCTTAGTACAAACTTCCAATGTATAAAATGCAATATCATCTACTTGTTTATGCCGATTGTTTACATTGTAGTGTTCATAACTGCATTGGCTGTGTGATTACACAGATATGCATTGTATCCTAGTTATGGCGTCACCTAGTCTGAGTGGCCAAGAGACACCACGTGGCCACAGCATTAGTGGAATCGCAGCTGCAACAGCATGGTGCCTCATGGCCTATCGTTACGTCAGGTTTAATAAGAAGAATACAGCTCATGCTTTTGATCAGTGCCCGTAACTCCTGTACCATTGTAGAATAGTCTGTGGTACACGAGACTTACAGTTCATCATTTCAATAAATGACAGTTTTTGCTAGTACCAAATCTTGTTCCTGTGACAGTATTGATGAATTTGCCTCATTATTCTGCTTAAAATTTGCATTTTAGCAAGCAAAATCTTGATCCTAAGGCCCTATTCACACAGTGCAGTTTTATTTCCATGCTTGCATATGTTTTTTAAGCCAATACTAATATTATATATAACAGAAATTCTAAAGTCTATAAATAGTATATCTAAATAGTATAAGTCCACATTTTAGTTTCCTTTCTTTAAGATTTACTCTTGCTTTTGTCTTAAAAAATCTAAATCAAAAAGGCAAACAGACATTGCATGAAATCTTCACTGTGTGAATAAGTTCTTGTTCCTACAGTGCAGAGTTGGTGCAGTTTTCTTTTTTTACCAGTCTTAATAACTCTCCTCCCAGGGCCGCCATCAGGGGGGTATTAGGGGTACTGATGTGAGGGGCCCGGCCAAACCTAATTGAAAGGGGAGCCCGGCAACTGCCGCGACTTGCCTTTGGTAGAAAAAAACAGGCCCCTGCAATGGGGCCCATTTTTTTCACCAAAAGAATGTCGTGAGCTGCGGGCCCCCCCTCTCGTCATGGGGGCCGTCAAACACCGCCCGTGCGACCTATCGCGCGCACCCGCAAACTCCCGTGCGCACACATCCGCAAACGCCCGTACACCCGCAACTGCCCGCGCACGCACCCGCGACCGCCCGGAAGCGCACACCTAATTTTGAGGCAGATTTTTACCTGCCCACACTATCTTGCCGCGTTTTTTTGCTGCGTTTTTTGCCCGCGGCGATTGAGGACAGCAGACAAAAAACGCAGCGAAAAATGCATTTTCTGCCTCCCATTGATTTAGATGGCAGGTCAGAGGCGGAACAGCGGCAAGAAAGGACGTGCTGCTTTGTCTTTTTTCCGCGACTGGCTCCCATTGATTTCAGATTAAATCAATGGGAGGCGGTTTTGGAAGTTGTTTGGTGCTGATTCTGACGCAGTGTCCGAGTCAATATCAAGGCCCAAAAACTCTGCGAACTGGGCCTTATTGTTAGGGCTTATTCAGACGAACGTGTAATACATCCGTGCAACGCGCGTGATTTTCACGCGCCTCGCACGGACCTATGTTACTCTATGGGGCCGTGCAGACTGTCAGTGATTTTCACGCAGTATGTGTCCGCTGCGTAAAACTCATGACATGTCCTATATTTGTGCGTTGTTCGCGCATCACGCACCCATTGAATTCAGTGGGTGCGTGAAAATCCCGCCCAGCACTTCCGCAGCAGTATAAACTGTGAATGAAAACAGAAAAGCACCACGTGCTTTTTTGTTTACAAACATACAGAGTGTCATTATGATGGCGGCTGCGTGAAAATCACGCAGCCACGCATCATACGCTGCTGACACACGGAGCTGTTATGGACCTTTTGCATGCGCAAAATGCCACGTTTTTTTGCGCACGCAAAAAGCACACGCTTGTGTAAATCCGGCCTTAGGGTAGGAACACACTAGGCATGAATGCTGCGAATTTTATGCAACACATTTTATTGCGGAAAATCCGCAGCGTATTACAGTCGCAGCAGAGTGGATGAGATTTGAAGAAATCATGATTACAGTACGGGACAGTTGTCCTGCAGCGAGGCAGGGACTCCTAGCATCGTACATCACTATGATGCTAGGAGCCCGGCCCCCTGCAGTGTGTTCGGTCCGGGTCTTCCGGCCGAAATACGTTCCGTACATTACGGACGTAACATGGTCGTGTGAACCCAGCCTCACTTTCCGTTGCGGGGTTCACCCGACGTAAACCTCAGACGGAACCCCGGAACAGAAGGGAACGGTGATGTGAACAGGCCCTAACACAAAAGTTTAAAAAAAATAATTCCAAATTCTACTGGACCAATTGCCTATTGGCACCCGTGATTTCAGGATTTTTTCTGTTCACCCAAATAGAAAGTTAATAAAAGTGAATTAAAAAATGATATGTACTCCAAAATGGTGCCATTAAAAAGTACAACTACTCCCGCAAAAAACAAGTCCTCATACAGCTATGTTGACGGAAGAATAAAAAAGTTATAGCTCTTTGAATGCGACTATAGAAAAACTAAAAAAATAGCTTGGTCATTAGGGCCTAAAATAGGCTGGTCACTAAGGGATTAAATTATAATGAGCAGACATTAAAGCGAAGCTTCTTTCTCATTGAAATTTGCTGCAATCCATTATAAATTCTCTCGGTTGCTCCTGACTATCTCCTTACTGACACTTTTTTAAAATACTTGTTACAATATTAGGGTATGTTCACACACACTAATTACGGACGTAATTCGGGCATTTTTGCCCCGAATTACGTCCGAAAATAGCGCCGAAAATAGCGTTGACAAACATCTGCCCATTGAAAGCAATGGGCAGACGTTTGTCTGTTCACACGAGGCGTATATTTACGCGCCGCTGTCAAATGACGGCGCGTAAATAGACGCCCGCGTCAAAGAAGTGACCTGTCACTTCTTTGGCCGTAATTGGAGCCGTTATTCATTGACTCCAATGAATAGCAGCGCCAATTACGTCAGTAATGGACGCGGCGTTCAAGCGCCTGCACATGCCGTTACGGCTGAAATTACGAGGATTTTTTCAGGCGGAAACATCCCCGTAATTTCAGCCGTTACGGACGCTGTCGTGTGAACATACCCTAACAGTTTGTAGTCTGCTGTGAATGAGGAGGAGCAACTGTCAGAATATTAAGTCAACTAGAATATTATCCCTATAGACTTTAGAGAGTGTGTGATTTGACTTTCATTTTACTACCTTTGATTTTGTATACTACAAATAATCCTATGTGATAAATGACAAATTTATACACAAAAACTACATTGTAAAATCTAATTTCACACTGAAGTACACAACAGTAATGAGAAGAAACTGAACAGCTGTGTGATTAATAGATAATAAATTACTTTCCAAAATGTAGACACAAATGAACGCAACTCTTAAGGTGATTGATTGATTTATTTTCCTACAGAATTTAAGATTTAACTGATTTTTGGTTAATCCTGAAACAAAAGGGTACGATGTTCGATCGGTAACATAGTGACACGTTACCGTGAGTTGATGAGAAGCTAATTGAAAAGTGGCAACCTTGCTGCACTTCCTATTGTCATTTATTTTTTGTCACTTTCTGCTGTCAGACAGCTGATCTAATAGCTTAGCTTTAACTGTGTAAATGTCATCTGAGCTTTCACAATGGTAGATGTATGGGTAATAGTTGCAAGCCTTTTGTCCAAGACAACATAAAGATTCATACTGCTGCTATGTTAGCTCACAGAGAATTTCTAAAGCTAAATTCACACTGCCTTTGTGGTCTTAAACTGTCTCGCCTAAGAAGTTGAATTTGTCTTCCATTGACTAATATTAAATAAAAGGTATACCATGCAAGATACTATTTTTTTCTATACAGTGGCATTAAAAAGTTTAGTCGACTGTGCTTTTAAATAAATTTGGGGCTGCGAGATCCTGATACATACTGACAAGACACCCATTTTGCATAAGTTTGACCACTAACCCCTTAACGCACTGCGCAATACTATTACATTGAACTGAGCGCATAGTTTGTGCTCAGCTCAGTAATAGTACGCCAGAACTGTGCCATCCCCCAACTCATTTAAGATCATAGTGGTCTCCGCCGATTAACCTCTTAGATAATTTAAAGCCCACAGTGAAGGCAGTAAAAAAAAAAAAAAGAAAAATAGCAGAATTGCTGTTTTTTGGTCACCATGCCCTTAAAAAAATAGAATAAAAAATTATCAAAGTTGCAAGTACCCCAAAAATTTACCAATGAAAACTACAGGTTTTTCCGCAAAAAATAAGCCCTCACACAGCTCAACCGGAGAAAAAAAAAAGTTTTGACTTGGATATGGCGACACAAAAGTTGCAGAGTGTATTCCAAAAGGGGAAATAGGATTGGGCACCATTTATTAGTTAATGGAGAAAGGCAAAAATGGTGTTTTCAGCACTCTAGTCATATCAATTAAAATGAAAATCCCGGGACCACGCTTACGCGTTTCAAACCTCTGGGATCTTAATCATAGCTATGAAACTGTTCTGTTTTCTTAAAATGACCAAATAAAGCCGATTTTTTTTTTACTAGAGTGCTGGATACACCATTTTTGTCTTTCTCCATTGCCTTGTATACCTGCTGTCAATTCAGGATTCTTCTTGGGATATTTTTGAGCACCTGTATCATTCAAGACGTGGAATCAACTAACACATGAACTAACGCAGTGGAAATGCGGAGAGTGAACCTTTGTAATGAATTTTTTCCATTTATTAGTGTGACACTGGCCACACATCTAATGGTATCTTTAGATACCGCATTATTATACCACCTTATTATGCCCTGATGTACCCACACAGCTTACATATGCCCCCACATTATAAACTGAAATAAGTAAAACCCCAAACAGAACTACTGCCAAGAAAAATCCACGCTCCAAAAGCCAAATAAGTGTGCCCAAACAGCAGTTTACGTCCACATTAGTGTCATTCCCATACCCAGGAGAACTCGCTTAACAGTTTATGAGATATTTGTCTCCAGTGGCACAAGCTGGGCATAATATATTGTGCACTAAAATGGCATATCAGAGGAAAATACACTGCACATTCATTTCTAGCAAAAACACCTTTTGGGTCAAAATACTTACTGCACCCCTTAATAAAAGCCTAAAAGGTTGTAGTTTACAAAATCGGGTCACTTTTTGGGGGTTTGTTTTACTATTTGACCTTAGAGCCCTGCAATTGTGGGCCAATGCTATGAAAATAAGCAAAATAGGCCTTAAAATGCGCATAGTGCTCTTTCACTCCTAAGCCCTGTCATATGTCCAGGCAAATGATAAATGCCTTGAGGGGTATAGTTTCCAAAATGGGGTCATTTCTTGGGGGCTACCACTGTACTTCAGGGGCTTTGCAAATGCGACATGGTGGTCAAACAACAATCCAGCTAAATCTGTGCTCCAAAAGCTAAATGGCGCTTCGTCCCTTCTGAGGGACTGACGTACTCAGGAGAAATTGACTAACAATTTGTGTGGTGTTATTTTTCCTATTACCCCTTGTGAAAATAAATAATTAGGGGATAAAACAACATATTTTTGTAAAAAATTATATTTATAATTTTCACTGCCTAATTCTAATAAAATGTATGAAACTCCAGTGGGGTCAAAATGCTCAGTGCAATCATAGATATATGCCCTGAGGGGTGTAGTTCCAAAATGGAGTAACTTTTCAGGGGTTTCAACTCTACTGGTACCTCAGGGACTGCGCAAATGCAACATGGCATCCAAAAAACTATCCATCAAAATCTGCATGCCAAATAGCGCTCTTGCCATACTGAGCCCTGCCGTGTGTCCAAACAGCAGTTTACAACCAAGTATGGGGTATTGCCAGTGGCGTAGCTATAGGGGTCGCAGCGGTCACAATTGCAACTGGGCCCCAAAGCCAGGGGCCCCCCGTACCACATCAATAAAAAGTTACTATAGTAACTCGGGCCGCGGGCCCCTGTTACTATAGTAACTGACAGTACTTACCTTCCTGGTTCCGGAGCGCAGCGGAGGTCCTGACGTCACAGCGCTGTGTGCAGCGCATGATGTCACAACGCTATGCGCCGCGCACAACATCGTGATCCTGGATAGAGTCAGGACAGATCTTCCGCCACGGCTGAATAGGAGGGTAAGATTAATATCCCTGTCTGCTAAAGCTGATTGGCGTGGTCCGACTCCTGGGAGCCGGCCAATCAGCTGTTTTGAAGGGGCCGTAGCACTCGTATGAAAGCTGCTTCCCCTTCATTCCGGTCACTTCATTCCGGTCACTTGCTCACACTGTGAATCCGTGTCAGCGATTCACAGTGTGAGCGAGTAAGGGAAATGAAGGGGAAGCAGCTGTTGTACGAGTGCTGCGGCCCCTTCAAAACAGCTGATTGGCGGGTCCCGGGAGACGGACCCCGACACATCAGCTATTGATGGCCTATCCTGAGGATAGGCCATCAATGTTTAGGGACTGGACAACCCCTTTAAGCCTACGATGTAGCAGTCTTAGAGGGCCCATGAGACAGGATCACAGATTGTGTGATGCTGTCTGCTGGGCCCTGTATCTAAGCCAATCACATACTGTATAAGATTACTGTTTGCTGGACCCTGTATCTAAGCCTACCGTGCTGTAGGCTTAGATACAGGGTCCCACAGACAGTATCACACATGGGCCTTGTATCTAAGCCTAACACATGTGTTACTAATCGTTTTTTGTGTGTTTTCTTACAGGTTCGGTCGTTGGACTCCAGGACTACTTCGATGCCGGCTTTTTTATTATCAATAAAATGGTTAATGAGGGTGCAGAGGCTAACACTAACCCCCGTTATTACCCCGGTAACCACTGCCACCAGGGGTGCTGGGAAGAACCGGGTACGATCCAGTACTTGACCATCTGTAGTGATGATCGGGAAATGGGGCGGCTGCAGGCTGGTATTATCAGGCTGGGAAAGGCCAGAAACAGTGGCGCTTCCCACCCTGGTAATGCCTGCTGCTGCTTTATTGTATCTGGCTGGTTATGAAAATGGGGGGGATCCCACGTCATTTTAAAAAAATAAAATACAAAATAATTGGAAAGAACGATGTGGGGTCCCCCCCAATTTTCATAACCAGCCAGATACAGCACAGCAGCAGCAGGCAGCCTTACCAGTGTGGGAAGGGCCACTGTTTTTGGCCTTCCCCAGCCTACTACTACCAGCCTGCGGCCGCCCCGGTGCCCGCCCATCTCTACAGATGGTCGGGTACTGGATCGTATCTGGCTCTACCCAGCACCCCTGGTGGCGGTGGGTACCGGGGTAATAATGGGGGTTAGTGTTAGCCTCTGCACCTGCTAACATTAAGCCTCACCTTAGTAATGGAGGTTGTCAATCAGCCAGTGGCCTTTACTAAGGCGGTAATAATAAAGTTTAAAAAAATACAAGCACGTAGAAAAAATATTTTATTGAAATAAAAAAACGCACACAACCCTCATTAACCATTTTATTGAGAATAAAAAAAACGCTGTCATTGAAGTAGTCCTCGAATCCGACGTAGTCCAACGATCGAACCTGTAAAATAACACAATTACACAAAAATAATTAGTTACACATAAAAAAGCAAAACAATTATTATTCTTACCTTTCCTGGGTCCAGCGCTGGTGCCGCAATGTCAGCGAGTTGAGTCCTATATCTAATCCTATCATGTGTGATACTGTCTGCTCAGCCACTCTATCTAATCCTATCATGTGTGATACTGTCTGCTCAGCCACTGTATATAATCCTATCATGTATGATACTGTCTGCTCAGCCACTGTATCTAATCCCATCATGTGTGATACTGTCTGCTGGGCCCTGTATCTAATCCTATCATGTGTGATACTGTCTGCTGGGCCCTGTATCTAATCCTATCATATGTGATACTGTCTGCTGAGCTGTGTATCTAATTCTATCATGTGTGATACTGTCTGCTGAGCTGTGTATCTAATCCAATCATGTGTGATACTGTCTGCTGAGCTTTGTATCTAATCCTGTCATGTGTGATACTGTCTGCTGAGCTGGGCCACTGTGTCTAATCCTATCATGTGTGATACTGTCTGCTGAGCCAATGTATCTAATCCTATCCATAGTTTATAGGGTCATAGTGCTATACATATGCTATGCTGTCTCCTATACACACACACACATACACATTTTTTTTTGGGGGGGACACATATGTATTGGGGCTATTTCCCCTGACATTTTAAGTCCTCAGTGAGGCCCCTGGCTGCTTGTGCTGCATTGTTGGTTCACTTAGGAGACCCAGCGATGCAGCTGAAAGCAGCGGACCGTCGGCCATGAGAAGTTTGCGAGGGGGGGGAGGGCCCAATAAGAACGTTTGCATCGGGGCCCATGAGCCTTTAGCTATGCCCCTGGGTATTGCTGTACTCTGGAGTAATAGCTTTACAAATGTTAGGGTGCTCTTTCTCTTTTATCCCTATATTTTAGTGGAAAAAGAAAATTTGATTTTCATTTTCACTGTCTATTTCCAATCATTTCTGCAAAAAACCTGTGGGGTCTAAATGCTCACAATACTCCTAGTTAGATTGAGGGGTGTAGTTTAACTAATGGAGTCACTTTTGGGGGGTTTCCACTGTTCTGGACTTTTTGATCACTTTTTATTTCATTTTTTGGAGAGGTAAGGTGAACAAAAAACAGCAATTTGCGTGTTTTATGTACATATTTTTTTACGCCATACACCGAGCAGGATAAGCAACACTATATTGTGATAGTTCTGACTTTTTCAGACGCGGCGATACCAGTTATGTTAACTTTTTTTTTTTAACATTGATTTAGGGAAAAAGTGTGAACTGTTTTTTCCTTTTTTTATTAGTCCCCCTAGGGGACATGAAGCAGCAATCGTTGGAACGCTTGCATGATATACTGCAATAATAATTTATTGCAGTATATCATGATTCTGACAGTACAAAGATGGCGGACCTGTGGGCCTCCATTAGACCCCAAGGCTGCCATAACAACCATTGTAACTGTCCAATCGTGCCGCGGGGGGCACGATGGCATGTTTAAGGGGGCGCTCACTTGATTCTAACTATTTAAATGCCACAGTCGCGATTGACCGTGGCATTTAAGGTATTAAACGGGCGGAATCAAAGTGATCTTTGATTCCGCCTGTTGCAGTTAGGTGTCGGCTGTATTACACAGCCGTCACCCGCTTTGTTACGTGATTATGCATTAAAGGGGTTAATTTAAAAAAAAAAACTTTTGAAAGGTGTACATAGACTTTAAATTTACAGTTTCTCTATACATTAACTATGGCGCGGGTTTGAATTAACTATGGCGCAGGTTTGAATCCTAGGACCATGCACCATACATTTATGTCTTGTGGTTCTTAACAGGTTAAACTTAGGCAAATTAAGACAGTACCACTCGGTCAGAACATGTTCTGATTTTATGATTTATATTAAGCAAAGTTCAATAGCTCCGGCAGAGCTATTTAATAGATACTAATTAATAAATAGTTACCACATGGATTCATATCGATTTTTGTTATTTAATATATAAATAATAGTATTAGAAAGATGATGCTGAAAATTTGTCAGGGGTAAATTATGAATTTTCTCATGAATTGATGTATTTGAATTGACTGCTATGTTATATTTAATATTTTCTAGGTGTGATTATTATTCATATATTAATGTAGATCATTTCTAGCAGTAAACTGTACAGTATCCAAGAAGTCGTAAGGGAATATTTATTTACCAAAACTGTTATTGCTTATTATTAAAATGTCCTTGAAATGAAACCAGTGTGCATTTGTCAAGGAATTTGTAAGGGCCTGTTCACATCAGCGTTTCCCTTTTGTTAAGGGGTTCCGTCGGGGGTTTCCATCCGGTTAACCCCTCAACGGAAAGGCAAACGGAAACATTAGCTACCGTTTCCCTGACCATTGATCTCAAAGGTGACGTAAATTTTGTTAATGGTTTCCGTTAGTCACCGTTGCGACAGGGTTCCTTTGTTTTGATGGAATCAATAGCGCAGTAGACTGCACAATTGGTTCTGCCAAGAACAATGGAACCATGTTACAACGGTGACAGACGGAAACCATTAGCTAGGTTTCCATCACCATTGATATCAATGGTGAGGGAAACGGAAGCTTAGGTTGCCATTTGCCTTTCCGTTGAAGGGTTAACCCGACGTAAACCTCAGACGGAACCCCTCAACGGAAAGGCAGCGCTGATGTGAACAGGCCCTAAGGACATGTATGTGGGTTTGAAAAGACTGTTAAAAATAAACTATATTTTCTAAGTTTACAATTGCATTTCTATACTATATTATAAACCAGTATAACAAGGCCAGATTTTCTGGCCTGTAGTGGGCGCCGATCGATGATACAGCATGTTGATCAGCGTTCGTCTAGCTTCATTTACATGGAGCAATGGTTGGAATGTATGGTGATGAACGATCGTTACATACGATCTTTCGCTCTCATCCATTTTGCATCATTCCCTGTTTACATGGGTATATGTGCTACTGACAAGCAACAACTTTTTTGGTTGCTTAAAAGATGCGAACAGCCGATAAACGAGACAATATATGAAACGAGCATTCGTACCAGCACCCAATCATCACCCCATGTAAAAGGACCTTTAGTAAGGTTGAAATTACATCAGTGAATCTAGTTAAACCTGTTATCCTGTAGTGCTGATATAGAGGAAACCAAAAGGACCCCCATGAGAAAAAAATCCTTCCCTATTCCAAATATTTATATCAGAATAAATCCCTGAATCCCTGGATCAACAATCAATTTCAGAAATCTAGTAAAAAGTGAGATGTGCTGCCAACATGATGAAAAGCATGGGGTCAAGCGATTGTAGTATAGATCATTTGTCCCCATACGAAAAGATCATTGCTCCATTTAAAGGGAGCAACGGGCGCTGATCGACAAGCTTTATTGTCAATCGGTGCTTGTTTTGAAAGTGGTAAACATGGGTAATATCTGCCTGTGTAAAACGACCTAATGTCTCTATATCTATGTCTCTTTTAATGTATAACATGATGTGATTTACCTTGGCAGCAGCTGTCTGGCACTGTTTTCGGTCTAGTTTAATGTCCACTACTTTTCCGTGTCAGTTCTACACAGTGTTTTCTTACTGCGTGGGAAGTAGCCATTATTTAGAGATTGTGTTCAGCTCGAAACCTGTAACCAACATCTATTTGTGACACAGACTGGGTGCTGCTGAAAACACAAGAAAGCATCGATGTCTCCTGAAGTCTGTTGTCTGAATCTTTAATTCATTGCAAGGTGGATTGCATGCTGAATGTACTGTACAATTGAGCACTGATTTAACCTGTGGATGTTCTGGTAAATTGTTCTCGTATTCTAAAACCAAATGCCTTTTCTTGGAATCAAGCAGAATTTTTTCCTTGCTAGGTTTAAATGTTTCTCAATGCTTTCATTCCATTGCATTTCCCTGTGCATGAGTCCTAAGGAGGCTTTTATACACACAAATATTGGGTTGTCCAAGATTACTAAAACAGGGTCAGTTAAACAAATATATCCAGCAGCACCAGTATACGGTGGGTGCAACTCCTCAGGAACAGACCACGCTCCAATTCCAATAAAATCCAAAAAAGAGGCAGCAATCCGCAGAAAATATGATAAAGGGTGTATTTATTGCCCCCTGTGCGTGCAACGTTTCAGCTCTATCCTCTAGAGCCTTTCTCAAGCAGGGTCAGATTTTTCCAGAAACATCACCACTGTTGTCCCTAGGTTGTGTCTAATATTGCAACTCAGTCTCATTCAAGTGAATGGAGCTGTGGTGCAATACAAGGCACAACCTATGGACATTGGACAAGAGTGGTGCTGCTTCTTGAAAAAGTAGTTAATTTTTTTAGTAATCTCATACAACCCCTTTGAGGGCATGTTCACACGCAGTGTTTTCAGACGAAATTCGGGCGTTTTACGCCTCTAATTACGCCTGAAATAACGCCCCTAATACGACTACAAACATCTGCCCATTGCTTTCAATGGGAATTACGATGTTCTGTTCCCTCGAGCCTTTATTTTACGCATCGCTGTCAAAATGCGGCACGTAAAATGACGGCTCGTCAAAAGAAGTGCAGGACACTTCTTGGGACGTTTTTGGAAGCGTTTTTCATTGACTCCATTGAAAAACAGCTCCAAAAACGGCTGTAAAAACGGCTGTAAAACGCGAGTTTTAACCCCTTCCCGCATTTTCACGTACAGTTACGTGATGGGAGATGGCCTTTTCCCGCATCTCCACGTAACTGTACGTGATGGAGATGAAGCTGGCTCAGGAGCTGAGCCAGCGACATCACCGCCGGGTGACAGCTGTATGTTACAGCTGGCACCCTGAGGTATCGGCCAGGACCGGAGCTAGCCTCCGATCCGACCGATTAACCCCTCACATGCTGCGTTCAATAGAGATCGCAGCATGTGAGGAGTTTATAGCCACCGGCGACAAAGCAACGTGATCGCTGGGTTGCCGGTGGCTGCAAATGCGATCGGAGGGGTAATACTTACCTCCCGGTCCGCCAGTAATGGAATCCTCCTATGCCCCGTCGTCGGCGGGGCCCAGGAGGCTTCCGGTACCATCGGCAAGATGGCGCCGGCTCAGCTTCCGGTTCAGAAGCTGAGCCGGCGTCATCAGCAGTGGGTGTCCGCTGTATGTTACAGCGGACGCCCCGATCTATCGCCAGGAACCTGAGCTAGCTCCGATTCCTGGCATTAACCCCTTCAATGCAGCGATTCAATGCAATCGCTGCATCAAAGTGGTTTGTATGCAATCGGCAGCCTTGCCACGCGATGGCAAGGCTGGCGACTGCTACTATGGCAACAGGATGCCTAACAATGGCTTCCTATCTGCCATTACGTTAGCCGATTAGGCCCCGCCCGGAGGCGGAGCCTGATCGGCTTGCTGTCAGTGAACAACTGACAGTTCTAATACATTGCACTACATAGGTAGTGCAATGTATTAGAACATCAATAAAACAGTTGGACCTTCAAGTCCCCTAGTGGGACTAAAGAAAAGTGTAAAAAAAAGTGTAAAAAATGTAAAAATAAAAGTTGTAAAAAATACAATAAAAGTTTTAAATAATAACACAAAACACAATCGCCCTTTTTCCCTTATCAAGTCATTTATTATTGAAAAAAATAATAAAGCCATACATGTTTGGTATCGCTGCGACCGTAACGACCTGAACTATAAAATATTATGTTATTTATCCAGCGCAGTGAACGCCGTAAAAAAAAAACGAAAAAATACTGACATAATTGCTATTTTTTGGTCACTTTGTCTTCCAAAAATTGAAATAAAAAGTGATCAAAAAGTCGCATGTACCTAAAAATGGTACCAATAAAAACTATAACTCGTCTCGCTAAAAACAAGCCCTCATACAGCTCCGTCGACGAAAAATGTAAAACCGTTCTGGCTCTCACAACTTGGCGACAGAAAAAATCCAATATCTTTACAAAAGTAATTTTATTGTGCAAAAGGTTGTAAAACATAAAAAGTGCTATAAATTTGGTATCGCCAGAATCGGACTGACACGCAGAATAACGTGAACATCTAATTTATAATGCGTGGTGAACGCTGTATAAAAAGAACTAAAAAAATATGCCAGAATTGCTGTTTTTTGGTCACCTTGCCTCCCAAAAAAAAAGGATAACAAGTGATCAAAAAGTCGCATGTGCCCCAAAATAGTACAAATAAAAACTACAGCTCGTCACACACAAAAAAAAACAGCCCTCATACCACTACGTCTATGAAAAAATAAAATTAGTCAAGGCACGAATAAGCCAGGAAATAAAAATATGCAGTTGTGCCGGCCCGAGGGGAACGTTTCTTCTGTTTCAAGTGGCGAATTATCAAGGCCCCTAAAATTAGGGAACCTGGAAGGGGAGGGCCCAAACATATCTGCTGGAAGTGAGGGCGCCCGTATTATACCAGGACAACACTTTCCTGCAAAATCCCCCAAACTGCAAAGGTCCAGAGTGTGGTCCAAAAGGGGACTAAGTAAAGACCATTTATTAGTGCGACACCGGCCTGTGCAGAAAGTCACAGCATAACACACATCTATGGATTATTTTATTGTTTTTTTTTTACCCCACTATACCACCTGACTATGCCCCTTATATACTCCGCCCGTCTTACATGTACCCCCACATTATAAACGGAAACACCAGTAAGACTCAAAACAAAACTACTACAAGCAAAATCCACGCTCCAAAAGCCAAATGGCGCTACCTCCCTTCTGAACCCTACAGTTTGCCCAAACAGCAGTTTACTTCCACATATATGGCATCGCCATACCCGGGAGAACCCTTTTAACAATTTTTGGGGTGTGTGTCTCCAGTGGCACAAGCTGGGCGCCACATATTGGCATATCTATTGAAAAACCCTTTTCACTCTGCAACATCGCGTGCACACCAATTTCTGCCAATCACCTGTGGGGTTAATATGCTCACTACACCCCTAGGTGAATACTTTGACGGGTGTAGTTTCCAAAATGGGGTCACTTCTGGGGGGGATCCACTGTTTTAGTCCCACAGGGACTTTGCAAATGCGACATAGCGACCAGAAACCAATCCAGCAAAATCTGTACTCCAAAAGCCAAATGGCGCTCCTTCCCTTCTGAGCCCTACTCTGTGCCTAAACAGCAGTTTATTACCACATATGTGGTATTGCCGTACACAGGAGAAGTTGCTTTACAAGTGTTGGGGAGCTTTTTTTCATTTATTTGTTGAGAATATGAAACATTTTCAGCTAAAACTACGTCTTATTGAAGAAAAAGGATTTTTTTTATTTTCACTGCCCAATTCTAATAAAATCTATGAAACACCTGTGGGGTCAAAATGCTCACTACACCCCTAGATGGATTCCTCAAGGGGTGTAGTTTCGTGAATCAAGTGACTTTTGGGGAGTTTCCACTGTACTGGTACCTTAGGAGCTTTGCAAAAGTGACATGGTGTCAAGAAATCAATCCAGCAAAATCTGTGCTCCAAAAGCCAAACGGCACTCCTTCTCTTCTGATCCTTGCCGTATGCCCAAACAGCAGTTTATGACCACAAATGGGGTATTGCCGTACTCCAGAGAAGTTGCTTTACAAATGTTGGGGTTCTTTTATTCCTTTATTTGTTGAGAAAATGAGAAATGTTGAGCTAAAGCTACGTCTTATTGGAAAAAAAGGATTTTTTTTATCTTCACTGCCCAATTCTAATAAAATCTATGAAGCCCCTGTGGGTTCAAAATGCTCACTACACCCCTAGATGGATTCTTCAAGGGGTGTAGTTTCCTAAATGGAGTCACTTTTTTGGTGTTTTCACTGTTTTGGTCCCTTAGGGGCTTTGCAAATGCGACGTGGTCTCCGCAAACCATTCCTGCTAAATTTGAGCTCCAAAAGCCAAATGGCGCTCTTTCCCTTCTAAGCTCCGCCGTGTGTCCTAACAGCTGTTTATGATCACATGCAGGGTACTGTTTTACTCGGGAGAAATTGCTTTACAAAACTGGTGGTGCATTTTCTCCTTTTAGTCCTTGTGGAAATTAGAAAAAATAAGCTAAACCTACATTTTCTTTGAAAGAATTTAGATTTTCATTTTCACGGCCTACTTCCAATAATTTCTGCAAAAAACCTGCGGGGTCAAAATGCTCACTATACCCCTAGATAATTTCCTCAAGGGGTATAGTTTCCAAAATGGGGTCACTTTTGGGGGATTTCCACTGTTTTGGTGCCGCAAGAGCCTTTCAAACCCGACATGGTGCCTATAATATATTTTAATAAAAAGGAGGCCCCAAAATCCTCTAGGTGTTCCTTTGCTTCTGAGGCCTGTGCTTCAGTCAATAAGTGCACTAGGGCCACATGTGGGGTATTTTTAAAAACTGCAGAATCTGGGCAATAGATATTGAGTTGCGTTTCTCTGGTAAAACTTTCTGTGTTACAAAAAAAAATAGATGAAAAATGAATTTCTGCAAAAAAAAAAGAAATTTGAACATTTCACATCTACTTTGCCTTAATTCCTGTGAAACATCTAAAGGGTTAAGAAACTTTCTAAATGCTGTTTTGAATACTTTGAGGGGTGAAGTTTTTAAAATGGGGTGACTTATCGAGGGTTTCTAATATATAAGGCCCTAAAATCCACTTCACAACTGAACTGGCCCCTGTAAAAATAGCCTTTTGAAATTTTCTTGAAAATGTGAGAAATTGCTGCTAAAGTTCTAAGCCTTGTAACGTCCCAAAAAATAAAAGGATGTTCAAAAAACTATGCCAATCTAAAGTAGACATATGGGTGATGTTAATTAGCAACAATTTTGTGTGGTATTACTGCCTGTCTTACAAGCAGATACATATAAATTTAGAAAAATGCTAATTTTTGCAATTTTTCGCTAAATTTTGGTGTTTTTCACAATTAAATACTTAATGTATCGAGCAAATTTTGCCAGTATCATAAAGTCCAATGTGTCACGAGAAAACAATCTCAGAATCGCTTGGATAGGTAAAAGCATTCCGAAGTTATTACCACATAAAGTGCAACATGTCCGATTTGAAAAAATTGGCTGTGTCCTGAAGGCCAAAACAGGCTGTGTCTTGAAGGGGTTAATATAACGTCTGAAAATCAGGAACTGTTTTCGTCTGAAAACAGCTCCGTATTTTCAGACGTGTTTGCTCACTGTGTGTGAACATACCCTAAGGTTGCAGTCACATGTGGCATATTTGCCTTTTATTTCCGCAGTGTAACAATATGCCGCGGAAAACTGTACAATGTCCAATGGGAAAAATATTCTGCAACTAAGACAGATTTTTTCAATTTCTTCTGTTGCAGAATATTTTTATCATTGACTTACACTGTAAAGTTTTTATCAGTGTATGACTGCACCCTGTTTTCTTATTAGGGTATGGAGTGTTTTCAGCCGTTTTTCAGGCCGTAAACGTCCCAAAAAAAGGTCTGAAAAATCAGAAGCAGAATGCCTCCAAACATCTGCCCATTGATTTCAATGGGAAAAACAGCGTTCTGTTCTGACAGGGCGTTTTTTACGAGCCGTTTTTCATTGACTCTATAGAAAAACAGCTCCAAAAACGGCCATAAAAAAACGCTGCGAAAATCACACGTGGCTTAAAAAACATCTGAAAATCAGGAGCTGTTTTCCCTTAGATCCGTATTTTCAGACTTTTTTTGTGTGTGCACATACCCTTATTGTTCAGACTATAAGACATTAAAATATATGATTTTTCATATGTCTGTTCACATAGCGGTCAACACATAAGTCCCTTCCACATGGAAAAACAAAAGCATGCGGGTGTAAAAAAAATTATATATATATATATATATATATATATATATATATATATATATTTTTTTTTTTTATTTATTTATTTTTCGCAAATTTTATTAAAATACTGTATGAATGTGACATGGTGAAACATTTGTCTTTATTGAAAGCTGTACTAGCGTTATAAAAAATAAAACCATCAAAGATGAAAGGTTTATTTTTAAATGACACTATAGAAATATATGGAGTTACTTAAAGTAATGCAGCACAAAATACAAAGACTGAACATCTTGAAGCCGAATATTCAGTGAATGTGTAAATTCATCTACTGAAGATGTAATAAAGCCGTATTTCATATTATTAATATCTGTACAACTCTATTCTGTACATTAATATATTCTCAAGCTTTCAAATGCTTTTATATTGTTAGAATACATAAATTTGTTTTCATGGATTTTTCTCCACTTTTCGTGTGTCACATTGCCTAAGGGATAAGTTACCATGGTGACAAGCTAAGGAAAGAAGTGCTATTTTTAAATGTTCTCAGCCAATCCAACCCCAAATGTTTCAAACGTGTTTTTTTCCAGAATATGTTGTAATGTAATGCACCTGAGGTAAACGTGTTATTTTATGTAAAATAGAGACGTATAGGTAATGCTATACATGCATAATGTCATGTGATATACAAAACACTTCTACCAAAGAGAATTGCAATAATAGATTTCTGCTTGTGCATTGATGGTAAGCGTTGACAACGTATAACATACATTCATATTCATTCTATTATTTTTTTTATATATATATCAATCATTTTATATTGTTACTGTTCTGTCTCATGTATAGTATTTGCTTTGTTTCTATGAATAACAAGTACTATATGATAAAAACGTAAGACGTGGTTAATATGGATATACTTAATTCGTTAAATGGTATGGGGGGGATGTTAAAAGACTTAATGAAAATCAAGCTGGAGTAAGATGCGACAAATTTATTAAGAGGCACACGCGTGGTATCTTCAGCTGTCCGTGAACCACTGAATGAAATCTACGCCAGCAATGGAGCTTGCATAAATATCTGATATAATTCCTGCCACTTTCTGCCATACATTATAGTAAATGCGGCAGGCTTTGGGTGGTCATGCCCCTTTTGCTAAGTTACACACACTTTTATTAACCTGGCGAAAGCAGTAAAAACCACCCAAAAGTCAACCTTTTTGTGCCTTTTGGTACTTTTGCAAGGTCGAAACGTTGTTATATTCCCTCCTATATATCAGGATAATATATTTAAAAAAATGCTGGCCTAACTTATTTACAGTATTGTCATATTACATACAGATATACAGTTGTCATGTAGCTGTAAAGACATCTGAGTACTGTAGGTTTACCTGCATGCAAGTGGCAGACAAGTTGGGCTTGCATCTTGGGTCTTCTTCCTATTGGAACTGTAGCTGAAGTGATCCTACAGATTGCCTAGCCACAGGGTTCTTGCCAGAGGTGTAGCTAGGTTCTCCAGCACCCGGGGCAAAAATTCAGTTTGGCGCTCCCCTCCCAACCTCTTTCCCGACATCTCCTTCCCCCTCGCCATGTTTGTTTTCTCTACCAATCGACGTGTCATTTCTTTTGCACATTTCTTTTAAGGAATCTCGTGCATAAAAACATTTGTACATTTTACAAGCAATATAGTTTTATACACAACACCAGAATAGTGCTCAGTACATAAATACAGCCCTAGAACCAAGCTCAGTACATACAGTGAAGGAAATAAGTATTTGATCCCTTGCTGATTTTGTAAGTTTGCCCACTGTCAAAGACATGAACAGTCTAGAATTTTTAGGCTAGGTTACTTTTACCAGTGAGAGATAGATTATATAAAAAAAAAAAAAAAAAATAACATTGTCAAAATTATATATATTTATTTGCATTGTGCACAGAGAAATAATTATTTGATCCCTTTGGCAAACAAGACTTAATACTTGGTGGCAAAACCCTTGTTGGCAAGCACAGCAGTCAGACATTTTTAGTAGTTGATGATGAGCTTTGCACACATGTTAGATGGAATTTTGGCCCACTCCTCTTTGCAGATCATCTGTAAATCATTAAGATTTCGAGGCTGTCGCTTGGCAACTCGGATCTTCAGCTCCCTCCATAAGTTTTCGATGGGATTAAGGTCTGGAGACTGGCTAGGCCATTCCATGACCTTAATGTGCTTCTTTTTGAGCCACTCCTTTGTTGCTTGGCTGTATGTTTCGGGTAATTGTCGTGCTGGAAGACCCAGCCACGAGCCATTTTTAATGTCCTGGTGGAGGGAAGGAGGTTGTCACTCAGGATTTGACGGTACATGGCTCCATCCATTCTCCCATTGATGCGGTGAAGTAGTCCTGTGCCCTTAGCAGAGAAACACCCCCAAAACATAATGTTTCCACCTCCATGCTTGACAGTGGGGAAGGTGTTCTTTGGATCATAGGCAGCATTTCTCTTCCTCCAAAAACGGCGAGTTGAGTTAATGCCAAAGAGCTAAATTTTAGTCTCATCTGACCACAGCACCTTCTCCCAATCACTCTCAGAATCATCCAGATGTTCATTTGCAAACTTCAGACGGGCCTGTACATGTGCCTTCTTGAGCAGTGGGACCTTGCGGGCACTGTAAGATTTTAATCCATTACGGCGTAATGTGTTACCAATGGTTTTCTTGGTGACGGTGGTCCCAGCTGCCTTGAGATCATTAACAATTTCCCCCCGTGTAGTTTTCGGCTGAGCTCTCACCTTCCTCAGGATCAAGGATACCCCACGAGGTGAGATTTTGCATGGAGCCCCAGATCGATGTCGTTTGACAGTCATTTTGTATGTCTTCCATTTTCTTACTATTGCACCAACAGTTGTCTCCTTCTCACCCAGCATCTTACTTATGGTTTTGTAGCCCATTCCAGCCTTGTGCAGGTCTATGATCTTGTCCCTGACATCCTTAGAAAGCTCTTTGGTCTTGCCCATGTTGTAGAGGTTAGAGTCAGACTGATTAATTGAGTCTGTGGACAGGAGTCTTTTATACAGGTGACCATGTAAGACAGCTGTCTTTAATGCAGGCACCAAGTTGATTTGGAGCGTGTAACTGGTCTGGAGGAGGCTGAACTCTTAATGGTTGGTAGGGGATCAAATACTTATTTCTCTGTGCACAATGCAAATAAATATATATAATTTTGACAATGTGATTTTCTTTTTTTTTTTTTTATATAATCTATCTCTCACTGGTAAAATTAACCTAGCCTAAAAATTCTAGACTGTTCATGACTTTGACAGTGAGCAAACTTACAAAATCAGCAAGGGATCAAATACTTATTTCCTCCACTGTATATACAGCACTAGCACAAATACAGCTCAATTTAGTGCAAACCCCTGACGTATAGATTCACACTAAATTGTTTCCAGCTCCCAGCATGGCCCGAACAATGGTGAGGATATGCTGGGAGTTGCTGTCTCACAAAAAATAAATCATATCATAATCATACCACCCATCATCTCGCTGCAGATCATACGGTAACTATAGTACTGATTAGAGGCAGAATGAACATTTACATTAAGTGACTCACCGGTGACGTCTCAGATTCTAGTTCTTTTTCTCCATCCGGTCCAGATCTCTATGATGACTTCTCCCGGTCACAGCCCATTTCTGCAGTTTGCCGCTCAGATGTCTTCAGCTTCTCATTTTTCCAACATTTCTACACCTATAAACAAAGATAAAGTTCTCATATTACCACACACTACACCCCTAAATATAATAGCGCCATACACTGCACCTCTAATTATAATAGCACCATACACGTGTCCCACACACACACACACACACACACACACACACACACTGTGCCCCGTGTAGATAGTGCCTGTCATAGAGCCCACTGTAGATAGGGCCCCCCATAGAGCCCCCATATAGCGAGCCCCTGTATAGTGGCCCACATATAGCTCCCCCTATAGTGCTCTACAGATAGCCCACCCTTGTATATAGCCCCCTGTATATATAGCCCACCCCTGTATATAGCCCCCCTGTAGATATAGCCCACCCCTGTATATAGTGCTCCACAGATAGCCTACCCCTGTATATAGCCCCCCTGTAGATATAGCCCACCCTTGTATATAGTTCTCCACAGATAGCCCACCCTTGTATATAGCCCCCTGTAGATATAGCACATTGCTGTATATAGTGCTCCACAGACAGCCCACCCCTGTATATAGCCCACCCCTGTATATAGTGCTCCACAGATAGCCCACCCCTGTATATAGCCCCCCCTGTAGATAGAGCCCCACTATAGAAAAATCCCCCCCGGTAGATAAAGCCCCCCCCCCGTAGATAAAGCCCCCTGTAGATAAAGCCACCACCGTAGATAATACCACACACTTTTTTATTACGATAAAAAAGAAAAACTATTCAAACTCACCTTAATCCCGTTCCCACGCCGTCCGGCAGCAATGGAGACCTGCTCTCTTCTGCGCTGGTCTCTTGGGGTTGAACGCTTCCCTGTCAATCAGCGCATTTCAACGACGCAAGCGGCGCAAAGTATCGCACCGCTTCTCTCGTAGAAAGGCGCTGAATGGCCGGCAGTGGCGGATTAAGTAGACCATAGGCCCTGGGCTGTTCCACAAACTTGGGCCCCCCTTCCCCACTGCCGCTCTGCCGTGTCTATAGTGAGCACCACCTTTTTGTGTGAGCATTGACAAATGGTTGTTACGATTGCCCTTGTCAAAGGGCTGTGTCCCTACATACTGACAGTCTCCAACCATCGCTGACAGTATCACACTGTGTAGGGCCACATCGTCCTGACAATGTGAATGGTAACACGCATTTGTCTATCAGCTCTGGTACACAGAGATATGTAGAATACAATGATTTCCTACAACAGACTTGTCAGGAGAGGAGATCCCCTATAGATCCAGTGATGTCTTCACTGATGGGAGTCGTTTTCTTTTCTTCTCCATCTGTTATGGCGACTTCTCCTGATGAGTCATCTTTGCCTGTCACTTCTGCAGCTATTTCCAGCCCCTATAGAAACACACAAATTTAGACACCAAGGCCCAGGACCATACATTAAAGGGGTGGTGCGGGCACAGACCGTTTTTTATACTGATGACCTATCGATGTGACCGGACAACCCCTTTTACTCAGACTAATAAATTTGGACCACAGACTAGATTATAGAATACATACAGACCCAGACCTTCTAAACTATTGCAGTCCCCAGACCAGACTCCCCTAAACAAATACAGACCCCCAGAACAAGCACCCTGAATAAATACAGACCTCAGACCGGACCCCTAAATACTGGCCCCAGACCTGACCCCCTACACTAAAAATGACCCCAGAGCTGACTCCCTTAATACAGACCTCAGACCAGACCCCCTAAACTAATACAGACCCCTAAATAAAGACCCCAAAACTAATACAGACCCCATAAACTAATACAGACCCCCAGACCACACCCCCAAATACAGACCCCCGGACCAGACCCCCTAAATACAGATACCAGACCTTAAACTAATACAGACCCCCTAAATCCGGACCCCAGACCAGACCCCCTATTCTAATAGAGACCCCAGACCAGACCCCTAAATACAGATCCCAAACCTAATACAGACCCAAGAACAGGCCCCCTAAATAGACCCTATAAAACGAATACAGACCCCAGATCAGAACCCCCTAAATAAAGACCCCTAAACTAATACAGACCCTAGAACAGGCCCCCTAAATAGACCCTATAAACGAATACAGACCCTTAGGGTATGTTCACACGCTTAACCAAAAACGTCTGATTTTCAGACGTTTTTTAAGCCACTCGCGTTTTTCGCTGCATTTTTCAAGCCGTTTTTGGAGCTGTTTTCTATAGAGTCAATGAAAAAGGCTCCAAAAACGTCCCAAGAAGTGACCTGCACTTCTTTTTTGCGGCCGTTTCTTTATGCAATGTTTTTAAAAACGGCCGCGTAAAAAAACGGCCTGCCTGCTTCCGATTTTTCGGCCGGTTTTTGGCCGTTTACAGCCCGAAAAATGGCCGAAAATAAGCCGTGTGAACATACCCTTATAGTTATTATTTTCGCATGGTAAATTTTTTACACTTTATTGGAAAAAGAACAGTCATAAACAATGGGTATGCAGTGGACAGTGAGCAAAAAGCAACAGCTGTTTTGTGTGCGTTCATGCTTCTCTATAACATCATGACGACAGCGTGATACTTTTTTGCGTGCATAGCATCAATGTTGTGAATACACATATAGAATTTTTTTTTTAATAGAGACACAATAACAAGTCAACATAATGTACTCATTACGGTTTCTTAAAGAGGCTCTGTCACCAGATTTTGCAACCCCTATCTGCTATTGCAGCAGATCGGCGCTGCAATGTAGATTACAGTAACGTTTTTATTTTTAAAAAACGAGCATTTTTGGCCAAGTTATGACCGTTTTTGTAGTTATGCAAATGAGGCTTGCAAAAGTCCAAGTGGGTGTGTTTAAAAGTAAAAGTCCAAGTGGGCGTGTATTATGTGCGTACATCGGGGCGTTTTTAATACTTTTACTAGCTGGGCGCTCTGAAGAGAAGTATCATCCACTTCTCTTCAGAACGCCCAGCTTCTGACAGTGCAGATCTGTGACGTCACTCACAGGTCCTGCATCGTGTCAGACGAGCGAGGACACATCGGCACCAGATGCTACAGTTGATTCTGCAGCAGCATCAGTGTTTGCAGGTAAGTAGATCTTACCTGCAAACGCTGATGCTGCTGCAGAATCAACTGTAGCCTCTGGTGCCGATGTGGCCGACACGATGCAGGACCTGTGAGTGACGTCACAGATCTGCACTGTCAGAAGCTGGGCGTTCTGAAGAGAAGTGGATGATACTTCTCTTCAGAGCGCCCAGCTAGTAAAAGTATTAAAAACGCCCCGATGTACGCACATAATACACGCCCACTTGGACTTTTACTTTTAAACACACCCACTTGGACTTTTGCAAGCCTCATTTGCATAACTACAAAAACAGTCATAACTTGGCCAAAAATGCTCGTTTTTTAAAAATAAAAACGTTACTGTAATCTACATTGCAGCGCCTATCTGCTGCAATAGCAGATAGGGGTTGCAAAATCTGGTGACAGAGCCTCTTTAAGTCCTTGGGCACATAGGTCATATGTCTTACTTATCAACAGTACCTCGTCCTTTTTCAATTCCTGCAAATTTCAGAACTTCAGGATCCCCCATGTGTGCATCTCTAACATGCTCTATAAAGCATTGTGATCCTTGTAATAATAGACTCATACTCTTCCCTAAATCTTTTATATAGACAGCAGATCGTCTTTCCCTCTTTTCTGTCCTCAACATTTACCGATTAGGCTGAATTCACACGAGCACATTACGTCCGTAATGAACGGAACGTATTTCGGCCGCAAGTCCCGGACCGAACACACTGCAGGGAGCTGGGCTCCTAGCATCATAGTTATGTACGACGCTAGGAGTCCCTGCCTCGCTGCCGGACAACTGTCCCGTACTGTAATCATGTTTTCAGTACGGGACAGTAGTTCCACGGAGAGGCAGGGACTCCTAGCGTCGTACATAACTATGATGCTAGGAGCCCGGCTCCCTGCAGTGTGTTCGGTCCGGGACTTGCGGCCGAAATACGTTCCGTCCATTACGGACGTAATGTGCTCGTGTGAATCCAGCCTTAGACTACTGCAAAATCCTTCTCTGTGGACTCCCATCTAACACCCGTCCAATCCACCCAAATCCCTGCTGCCACGTTAAACTACCTTTTCCCTTGTTTCACCCCTATCGATCTCCTCTTCAATCCCTTTCCTGACTAACCTTTGCTCAGCAAATTTTATTTAAAATATTAACGACATACAAAGCTGTCCACAATCCGTCCCTTGGATACATCTCCCAATACCTACCTACACATAATCTCTGATTCTCACAAGACCTCCTTCTTTGCTCTCCTCTTATCTGTTCCTCACGGTTGTCGTCCCCAAGATTTCTCCCATGCATCCCCATACTCTGGAACTTCCTTTCCATTCCGTTTCAAAACAATCCACATAAGGTTTAAATAACCTTACAGGGAACCAGTCAGCAGCTTTAATGCCTTATACGATAGGATGCGATATACGTAAGAAGGAGGGCATGTTAAACATATTTTTCGTCTCGGTCATGTAATTTGCAGGACCGAGAAAATTATGTTTGGTTCCCCCAGCGGGCTGTTTTTATGTGCCTCTAAGACGGGACTTGATGTGTAAGTGGTACTGCATGTTGCAAGCTCCGTTCCTTTGCTCTGAGTGACGACTCTAGTGGTCTCCTGATTGACCGCTAGAACCGTCACTCAGGGCAGTCAGAGGCACTTGTGACTGCCGCTTCAGGGGTATCAGACATAAGTGTTTTGGTCATGCAACTGGGTGTGTTTATACAATGGCCTCCACCTCTATATCAGCTTGTCAGCAGTTTTGAGGCATCAAAACTGCCGACAGGTTCCCTTTCAGCTTTATAGTTAAACAACTGGAATGGAGAAAGTAAGAAAAGAGAGTGAGATTCCTGCCACAATAGGCCCTTTGAATTTTAGTTCTAGTAGTACTTTTAATGAAGCTAAAAAGCACTGTATCAAATATTTTACTGCACTTGCTAATGGTGATTTTTGTGCTGCTGCTGATACATTGGAAATCTGTGAATTTCATTTTGGTTTAAAATCTTGCCGGCCGGAGGTTCTCTTGAATTTTTTTTCCACTAAAGTTTTGAGAGACATAAAAGCCTAATGTATTCTAATCCTAGACCTAATGTCACCTCTGGTGAGTTAAAAGCTTTGGAATGGCTGAGGGCATGTAATGATATTATTGTTAAACCCGCCAAGCAATATTGTTCTAATGACAAAGGATTACTATGTGGAGGAAGCCGAGAGGCAGTTAAATGATACTACTGTATATCAAAAATGTACTAATAATTCCACCACTTAATTCCAGAGACAATTACCAACTCTATTACATAGGAATATTGAAAATGGATGTTGTCTAGCAAAATGACGGAAAAACTCTACCCAGCTTTTCCACGAAAAACCCAATTTGTAATTTCTTTCCAAGATCCATAAAAATTAACAACCAAAGGGCCACCATACTGTATAGTGGCTGGTGTACAGTAACTTGGATAATGGTTCTGTGTGACCTGCAAAATGTATTTTTTCTGTGATGACTATAAATTAGCCTCAATAGATGTTGAAAGTTATGCTTATCTCCTTTGGCCCTGTTTGAAGAGACATATATTTTGTGCATCTAATCCATTTATACTGTGTATAAAGCTTTTTTTTTTAGATACATTTACAAAATATTCTTAGTATAGTCTGGCTCAGATGCACAATTCGAGGTGTTCATCATGTATCACAATAATGCAAACACTATAAATATGACATTTACATCTAAATTTAGTACTTATGGCACTGAATTTATAGACTTAACTTTAGTCTCGGTGGAAGAAGGCACATTATTTACCTCTGGTTACAGAACATGAACTGCCACTAATGCATTTTTACATTATCAGAGTTTTCATTCACAGCATACAAAGACGAATTTACCCTGTGGTCAATTTGTTTTCCTAAGGTGGATTAATAGTGATGAGCAGAAATTCTCCCAGTAAGCCTCTAAGTTGAAATAGGGAGCATTATAAGTCGAATATTAGGTAAGAGACGCACACATGGGGGATCCTAATGTTCTGAAATTTTCAGGGATTAAAAAAGTTAGGGTATGTTTGCGATGCCCTATGTTTTTGAAAAAAGAGGCGAGGTGGATAATGAGGAAGAATGCCCTAGGTGCCCTAGAACATAACGATTGTAATGACATGAGTACATTCTTATGACATGTTATTGTGTTTTTATAAAAATAATGTTGTATATGAAACCATTTAATAGTGTGAAACCATGCAAAATGGCTGTTGCCTTTTGCTTGCTGTCCATACCCGCTGTTCATGTCTGTTCTTTTGTGAATAAAGTGCAGACAATTTATAGTTATTATTATCACTATTATTATTTCATATATGTAAAAAAATAAAAGTTAACTAGTTGGCAATAGTTCTTACTATTATAATTAAATAAATACCTGGATCAATAACTTATCACAGCAGTCTTGTAACAATAACTTCGGGTATTATTAATTTTAAAGGGCAAGTCCTTAAAAAACAAAAGTACATGTGTCCGTCTCACACCTGTTTTTCTTTTCTTGCTACCACTAGATATTCAATAAACAACACTGGTTCATTTGCATAGCAACAGTCTGAATCCAGCTTCGGTGGCACTCTTTGTTTATTTAGGGAATAGGCATAAACCCATGCCACTCATACAGGCACAAGAACTTCCTGTATGATGTATTTATAAGCTTTGGCCCGTCAAACATTGACTGTTCCACACAGTTTTTGCAGGGGGGGGGGCACAAGCTCCTATCACAGTTCCTGCTGATTATTAGAAAGGCTCCTGTATCTCAGTTATCATGAAAAATATCAAAGTTTAGCCTCTCTATCTCTATGTTTATAAACTTTTTGGGGGGAATTTATTAACAGCTTTACACCACTTTTTTTTTTGTGTAAAAAGGGTCCCAAATTATATGGTGCACAATATATATATATTCACAATTATTTGCAACTTTTAGCTGTTTTACGCTTCTCTCGAAACTTTTTAAAAGTTTAAAGAAAAGGAGGCAGGGTTTCACTTGAGGACATGGCCTCCCATGGATAGACAGATTTGCTATAATTTACGCTATAAATTGGCATCAATACAACTGCTCAAAGTTTATCTGTTTTTCCTGTGTACATGTGGATGTTATGCTGAGGCATCATGGGATTGGCAGCAAGTAAAGAAGAAAACATCGCAACAGCACTCTGCGAACGCCAAGACTACCTACTACACTATAAATATATATATGAATAAATATGCGTTACTGCTCAATCTACTTAAAATAGTGAGGTTCAAAGTGCACATTTTGATCAATTTGTGTGAGCCCACCTGCCATGACAAAGCGAAACGCTGGGAGGTGGGTCCCTAACCGAAAATATTCCTCTGTTCTGGGTCTAAACCTGCAGAATATACTGGGGTTAGGTAGGAGACAGCTTTCCTCTACTAAAAAGCAGCCTTGGGCAAATGGAAGGAGTGCTAGACCAAAATGGAGGCAGTCACCACCTCCATGCACAACAGGCAAAAACACAAAAGAGAAAAAAAAGTATAGGTCTGCACATCCTAACAAAATAAAAAATGTACAGATGCATGTACGCCGTGATCGTAAATACTACATGTAAAGAAGAAAAAAACATTGCAACAGCACTCTGCGAACGCCAGTACTACCTACTACACTATAAATATATATATGAATAAATATGCATTACTGCTCAATCTACTTACAATAGTGAGGTCCAAAGTACACATTTTGATCAATTTGTGTGAGCCCACCTGCCATGACAAGGCGAAACGCTGGGAGGTGGGTCCCTAACCGAATATATAGCTCTGTTCTGGGTCTAAGCCTGCAGAATATACTGGGGTTATGTAGGAGACAGCTTTCCTCTACTCAAAGAGGCTCTGTCACCAGATTTTCAAACCCCTATCTCCTATTCCAGCAGATCGGCGCTGCAATGTAGATAACAGTAACGTTTTTTTTTTTCCAAAAACGAGCATTTTTGGCCAAGTTATGACCATTTTTATATTTATGCAAATGAGCCTTTCTTAAAGGGAATGTGTTGCCAGAAAAACATGTTTTTTTTTTAAAAATTAAACATTTAGTGTGTGGGTGATTAAACATTGTTCAAATTTTTTTTATTTTTTTCACGAGTCAGGAAATAGTCAGGAAATATTATAAATTAATTCTAATTTATAATACTACCCATTTTTGGTCACTAGATGGAGCTATTCCCAAAATTGCAGCATTGCAACATTGGGTTAAAAGCCCTCGCTCTAGTGAGCTCTCAGCATCCCCCCCTCCTTTATCCTGGCTAGTGCCGGGATAAACGAGGGGTTTGAACGGTGTAACCTCCTACACTGTGTGTCGCCATTTTTTGAGCTAACACACAGTGTAGTAGGTTTACATACAGTAGTAAACACACACAAACACGAACATACATTGAAATCTCTTACCTGCTCCTGCCGCCGCGGCTCCCTCCGGCCCGTCCGCTCCGTTTGCTGCCGCTGGTCCAAGTGCACAAATCCGGAAGCCGCGACCGGAAGTAGTAATATTACTGTCCGGCCGCGACTTCCGGTCCACAGGAAAATGGCGCCGGACGGCGCCAATTTCGAATTGGACTGTGTGGGAGCGGCGCATGCGCAGTTCCCACACAGACGCCGTACACTGAAGTCGATGGGACGGGAGCCGTTCGCAGTCCCTATGGGACTGTGGCTGCCGTATTCCATGTCTGTATGTGTCGTTAATCGACACAGACAGAAATGGAACAAAAAATGGCAGCCCCCATAGGGAAGAAAAAGTGTAAAAATAAGAAAAAGTAAAACACAAACACACAAATGAATATAAACGTTTTTAATAAAGCACTAACATCTTTAACATATAAAAAAATAATTTGTGATGACACTGTTCCTTTAAGTACAACTGGGCATGTTTAAAGTTATGTCCAAGTGGGCGTGTATTGTGTGTGTACATCTGGGCGTTTTTACTTATTTTACTAGCTGGGCGTTGTGACTAGAAGTGTATGATGCTGACGAATCAGCTTCATCCACTTCTCTTCGTTACCACCCAGCTTCTGGCAGTTCAGACACACAGCGTGTCCTCGCTCATCCGACGCGATGAAGTTCCTGTGGGAGGAAGTGAGTGACGTCACAGCGTGATATCGCGAGGACACGCTGTGTGTCTGTGCACTGCCAGAAGCTGGGTGGTAACGAAGAGAAGTGGATGATGCTGATTCGTCAGGATCCTACACTTCCATTCACAACGCCCAGCTAGTAAAACAAGTAAAAACGGCCAGATGTACACACACAATACACGCCCACTTGGACATAACTTTAAACACGCCCAGTTGTACTTAAGAAAGGCTCATTTGCATAAATATAAAAATGGTCATAACTTGGCCAAAAATGCTAGTTTTTGAAAAAAAACAACATGTTACTGTTATCTACATTGCAGCGCCGATCTGCTGCAATAGGAGATAGGGGTTTGAAAATCTGGTGACAGAGCCTCTTTAAAAGCAGCCTTGGGCAAATGAGAGGAGTGCTAGACCAAAATGGAGGCAGTCACCACCTCCATGCACAACAGGCAAAAAGACAAAAGAGAAAAAAAGGTGTTGGTCTGCACATCCTAACAAAATGAAAAATGTACAGGTGCATGTACGCCGTGATCGTAAATGCTACATGTAAAGAAAGAAACATTGCGACAGCACTTGGGATTGGCAGCATAGCACAGGAGAAGGGAAAGCAGGTTAAAATCTAAAAATTCAGATGCTTCTAATGTAAAGCAGAAATGAGGCTGGATTAAAGAAAAATTAGCACATTATACATAAAATAAATCCAGAGATTATTAGACAAGTTATGTTTCTGCTGGGCTCGTAATTGTCCTGGGTATAAAAAGATCATTCCTCAGATCTCTGCATGGTAATATAGTTTCACATAGTTTTACATAGTGATTAGGTCATCCCTTTATTTATATTTTTGTAAACAAGCTAAATAAACCCAATTTTGATTGGATTACTACTTTTGTTACCCGCCTCTGAACCCACTCCAGCCCTGCTGTCTTTCTTGCAGACAATATTTAATGTGTGGTCTTGTCTAACTATTGATTCATATAAGGATAAAACCATTTATTTATTGTGAATTTCTATGCATCTTTTGAAGCATCCTATGATTTTATTTGCCTTGGCAGAAGTTTCCTGCTACTGGGTTCTATAGCTCAGTTTGCTTTTCACTAATATCTCCTTTCCTGTTTTAGTTTCCATGTTTTCAGGTAGGAGGACAGATATGCTACTAAAAAGATAAGCTCAAAATGTCCATTCGTCAAAGTCTGCAAACGTTGCTTAAAGATGTGTCATAAACGTTTTCTTGAAATTCCTGCTCCAACTACAGTCCTAAATAAAGAAAATATGAGAATTAAATGACAGTAAATTGCACATTTCCATAGATTTTACATTTTCAGTGGTTAAAAAAAGTTTACAAAATATTACAAAACCTCATTCAAATGTAGTGTAAAAAAAACCATAGCATGCCCTATTCATGCAGATTTCTCGTGGATTTCACCCTCTGCATTTCAAAAGGTGAAATTCGTGGCAAATCCATAACAAAATTTGTAGCAAAGTCCAGGTTTGTGAGCATAGGAGACCTGACAGATCCACTGTTTGGATATAAATGATTAAAGACTATGTCCACCCGCACAACCATTTATTTTTAAGTAACTTTAAATGGTCTTGAATAAAAATGTCCTATTGTTTTGTCTCTACATCTCTTATGCAGACCTATGCATATCTATAGTACAGTAGTAGCTATGTGCAGCTAGGTTTGAATGAAGGACAAGGTGCCGAGGCTCTGCAAATTGCGGTTTTGTTGAGGTCTTTGCTGCAAATTGTGGCAAAAACCATGGAAAAACTCCTTTGTATGATGACCTGCAGAAATGTGTTCACGTTCTTGGGTCTTTATTCGTTTAACTGGTCTGGGGTCTGTATTTAGAGGGTCTAGCATTTGGTCTGTATTAGTTTAAGGTGTCTGTATTTAGGGGTTATGGTATGGAGTCTGTATTAGTATAGAGGGTCTGGTCTGTGGTCTGTATTTAGGGGTTCTGGTCTGAGGTCTTTATTAGTTTAGGGGGTCTGGGGTATGTATTTAGGGGGTCTGGTCTAGGGTCTGTATTAGTGTCTCTAATTAGGGGTATAGGGTCTGTATTAGCTTAGGAGGCTGGTCTGGGGTCTGTATTTAGGGGGTCTGTGTTAGTTTAGGATTCTGGTTAGAGTCTGTATTTTAGGGGTCTGTATTCGTTTAGTCAGTCTGGTCTGGGGTTTGTATTAGTTTAGGGGGTCTGGTGTCTGTATTTAGGTGGTCTTCTCTGGGGTCTGTATTTGTTTAGTTAGTCAGGTCTGGCGTCTGTATTTTTCTGTGTTGCTATTTAGGATGAGGATAGCTGCAGAGGCAAGGAGCAACATATCTCAGAAGTAAACTCTGCGGTCAGATAGAGTAGTCATCGCGGTCTGGGGCCGGTGGAGAAGAAAGGGAAAGAGAACATCTAAAATCAGAGAAGATGTCACTCATGTGTCACTGTTTTTTTTATAGAGGTCCGCTTACCTCCTCTAACATGTCTGTTATAGTAAATCCTTGTATTCCACAAAAAGTCTCTGTGTAGCTCAGGCCTAATTCACAACTGATTGTTAGCGTTCCAATTGTCAAGAGGATGTGTCTCTACACAGTGTGATACTATTAGATATGATTAGACACTGTTAGTATGTAGGGATACAGCCCTTTGACAAGGGAAATGGTCAGGGGCTGGCTGGCAAATTTTAGCCTGTGGGGCAAGTACACAGCACTGGCCCATGAGCAGAGGTCCATCCTTAACCTGTTTACCTCCGCCTGCCATATAAAGGTGGCAGAGGTAACTGGTCTTTAAATCCAGCCATCGTTAAAAGAGTGATGTTTTCATGTTGGTATCGCACCCGCATGTGCAATCTCTGATACAGTGCTAGAATAATAAATAAAGCAATAAAAAGTGCTTAAAATTTTGTCTGATGCCAGAAAATCTACCTACTTGTATAGCAATTGTAAAATGAAGACACTTAGTATTTCATTTTCAAAACTGCACAGATATCCAGATTTCCACACCATATCGCGGTCCTGGAAGTGGAGCTTCTCCCCTAAGGCCCTACTCACACGACAGGGATTCTCGGCTGTGTGATGGCCGTTCTTCGAACGTCCGTCACACGGTCGCAGTAGAAACAATAGACCCCAAATGGGGCTATTCACACGGCCGTTTTTTTTTACGGCCCGGTAAACTGGAAAAATGGAACATGCCATATTTTGGGCCAATCTCCCTGCCGCACGGCTCCCATAGAAGTCTACAGGGCCGTGTAAGGCACGGCTGCCACTTCGATGTGATCTGAGTGACGACCATGGTTTCTGACGCTTACTCTCTTCTCCTCCTCACAGTGTGAAGTGCATGTGAGGAGGAGGAGGAGCAGATTATTTGCTCCCTGTAGGAGCAGAATCTCTAATCCCCGGCCACAGCGTTGCCAAAACTGTGGCCAGGAATTCCGCTCTAGGAGAAGTTCCTTACTTCACTGTCCAAATATGTACAGTGACGTCAGGGTGCTTACTACTGAAGCAGAATCCCCGGTTACAGCCGTCCCTGAACAGCTGTGGCCGGTGATTCCGCTCCAGGACAAGTCACTGTCCATATATGGATAATGAAGTCCTGGAGCCAAATCACCGGCTAACGGGATAAGTCACTGTCCATATATGGATAATGAAGTCCTGGAGCCGAATCACTGGCTGACGGACCGCTGTGGCCGGGGATTCCACTTCAGAAGCAGGGGACCGCTACAGGAGAAGTCCATGATGTCACTGGCCATATATGGACAGTAAAGTCAGGGACTTCTCCTGGAGCAGTCCCCTACAGTGGTGCTATCTATAGGGAGGGGGGTGCCATCTATGGGGGGGAATTTACGGGGGTGCTATGTACAAGGGGGTTGTATGGTGCCTAGAGGGGGGCTGTCTGGCACTACCTAGAGGGGGACTGTGTGGCACTACCTACAGGGGGGCTGTGGCAATATCTACAGGATGCTGTGTGGCAATATCTACAGAGGGCAGTGTGTGGCATTATCTACAAGGGGGGCTGTGGCAGTATCTCTAGGGGGCTGTGTGGCATTATCTACAGAGGGCAGTTTGTGGCATTATCTACAGTGGGGCTGTCTCAATATCTACAATGGGCTGTGTGGCATTATCTACAGAGCGCAACGTGTGGCATTATCTACAGTGGCTGTGTGGCATTATCTACAGAGGGCAGTGTTTGGCTGTAATGTCTATGGCCACGGCACGTTGTTCTTACTTACCCTCTGACGGCCGCGGCCATGGACATGTGAGTTCTCGGCGGCATCCCCCTCCTGGGAGACACCAGCACTCACTTCCTGCTTCAAAGACTGTCTCCCACAGGGCGCGCGTGCCCGCGCGTGCACGGCCTTAAAGGGCCAGTGCGCGCACAATATCAGGTGATCTGCAATCAGTCCAGAATGCTGGACTATAAAAAGGGCACTGCCCTCTTGATCTTTGCCTGAGCGTTGTTGTATACCTAAAGTTTGTCTTGCAAATGGTCTCCTAGTGTTTTCCAGTTCCCAGTGTTACCCGTTCCTGCTGCCTGTACCCTGTATCCTGTGCTACCATGCCTCTGTGCCGTCTAGTGTTGAAGTCGAGCTGTGTTTTCCGCTGCATCTGCTGTGTTACACCCACCGGGTGCCTGTCTGCTGCCGGAGCCTTATCTTAAGCCTGAATCACCGCTACTGTCTACATTGTCACAGGTACCCTTTCTGGAATATAGACATTGTATTGTACCTGGTTGGCAAGCTGCCTATCCGCTACGCGGTGCGGCCCAGAGGGTCCACACCCCACACCGTGACAGTGGCATTATGTACAGGGGGCTGTGGCATTATCTACAGGGGACTGTGTGGCATTATCTACAGAGGGAAGTGTGCGGCAAAAAAAAATGACAAAGGAAATTCATCCGTTTTTAAAACGGACAGGGGAAAAAACTGATGCAAAACGGGTCAAAATCGGCCGTAAAAAATGGAAACACTGCCCGGAACGAAAACGGAACAGATGCAAAATGGATGCAAAACGGCCGAGAAAAACGGACCATAATGGCCGTTTTTATCGGCCGACACTGAATAGAGCCTTAGCTGTGAAGAAGTTTCCTGTACTTTTTAAATTTTTTAAAGCTTGTATTAACATAAAATTAAAACAACAGAAACTTTGTCAGAGTAATCCACTAACATTACTGATTCTTGGCTGTTCCACCACTGATGGTTTCCTGGGTCTCTGATTCTTCTTTTGTTATAAGTTGGTGTCATAGTGCATCGTCCATAACATTATCTGTCACTTTGTTATAGACGACAGACATGTACCCAGACTGTAAATAAAGGAGTGTCAGGGAGCCCAGGACACCATCAGTGATGGAATAGCCAAGAATCAGTAACGCAAGTCTATGGTATGTATTTCATGCTCATACAAGATTTATCAAAACGGAAACACAGAATCTCCTTCAATTAATAAATTTCTTTAGATTATATGAATAATAAATCTGTTCTAACAAATTGAGAGTTGGGGACAGTGCTAACATTTTGGGCCTATACTATTCAATGATCAATAAATCAAGTATATAGTGTCACACCCACCTGTATGCTGCCACACACAGCTCCCTCTAGATAGTACCACACAAAGTCCGCCTGTAGATAATGCCACACACAGCCCCCTAAAGATAGTGCCACACACAGCCACCTGTAAATAGTGCTATACACAGCCCCCTGTAGAGAGTGCCACACATAGCCCCTGTAGATGGTGCCATCCACAGCCTCCTGTAGATGGTGCCACACAAAGCCTTCTATAGATGGTGCCACACAGCCCCCTGTAGAGGGTGCCACACACAGCCCCCTTGTAGATAGTGCCAAGCAGTCCCCCTTGTAGATAGTGCCACACAGTCTCCCTTGTAGATAGTGCCACACACATCCCCCTGTAGATGGTGCCACACAACCTTCCTTGTGGATAGTGCCACACAGATCCCAATTGCAGATAGTGCCACACAGTGCCGCCCCCTTGTAGATATTGCCATGCAGCCTCACAATCAAATGAAAAATAAATTGTACTCACCTAGCCCTGTTCCCGCGGCGGACGGAGCTGCTTCACAACCCTTGCGTAGGCCGGCATGATCCAGCGATGTCATCATATCGGCCTGTGCAGGGACCTAGCATCTTATAGGTTGCAGGCCTAACGTGGCCTGTAGCCTAGTGAATGGCGAAGCAGGGAGCTGCTCCACCATAGGATTCAATTGTATCTTCATCCTCATGCCGCGGGCCCTATAGTGGCTTAGCAACTGGTGGCTTCGGCCCTATGCTTCTATTGGGGGATTGGCCCAGGGGGCACATTTTACCCTGCCCCTGGCACAGCCCGCCTCTGAGAATGGTAACAGTCAGTTGTCAATGCTAGCACAGAAAGGTGGTGTTACCTAAAGAGATAGGATGGCGGTGCGGAATGGCTCAGGGCCTATTCTACTTATTCCGCCACAAAAGGCGCTCTGTCAATTAAAAATGCAGCCGATATGGTAGCCGCCCAACTCATCAACTGCTTTCTTAAACTGACACAACAGCCTTTGTTCATTTAAGAAAGCAACTGATGCGGCAACCGCCCTCCAGAATTCCTGTGACGAATTCTCTTACCCAGCCCAGGCATCCGTGCCTTAGTCTGGCTTGCAATATGGAAACTACTGTATATGAAAATAAAAAATAAAAATAAACAATAG
Organism: Rhinoderma darwinii; assembly: GCF_050947455.1. Lineage (NCBI taxonomy): Eukaryota > Metazoa > Chordata > Amphibia > Anura > Rhinodermatidae > Rhinoderma > Rhinoderma darwinii. Next base: position 355,710,402 of record NC_134690.1, on the reverse strand, counting down.
GACATATTTACTTTAGACCATTTGCAAAACTACTTTATTTTTCATTTCAGATGCATTGGGGCAATAATAATTTAAAAAAATGGTTGCGAAGATATTCATACCCTTTAAATCTAGATGAGGTTTAGGAAACAATACTATAATACAAAACTTAATTTGTGAATATGCCAAGGGTGTTGTAAAAGTAAAGCAATATGAAGTTATTGAAGTCATTGAGTTATTTAAGTAATTATGTATAGTAATCTAAAGATGACAAATTAATTTGTATTTTGTGTTCTCTGAAAGTTATTTTGCATTATTTTTAAATTAGTCATATATATTATAGTGATTGAAGTGTGCAGTCTATGGAATTTATTTCCCTTCATTCCCTGAGGTCCCATTATCTTGACTAGGCTCATGTTTTAACAAAGACATTGTTTCCATAGTAACATTTCTTAACTGCTAAAATAACTGGTACATTTACAAATTCTTGCTATTAAATGTACTTGATAGTTATGTTTAAACATTTTTCGATTGCGTGAAAAATTCTATGTGTCTATTATGAGTGAACGATTTAAAATTGACATTTAGAATGAAAACAAAACTTTTAGACTCAGTTAGTTAATGTAATATATCCGCACTTTCCTCAGGAATCAGTAAGGATTTAGGTAATAAAAGCAAATAAATATCAATCAATTTATGCTAATCTGATAGTATACCTGAAATAGATTACCTTTGTAATATACTTACTTTTAAAAGTCAGTTGTTTTATGCATGCAAATTCTGTGTGAAGTTACTGCCACTTGGTGTCTCCCTTCCTGTAATCTGCTGTCCACCCCCTGTTGTCAACCAAAATCCATCCCTGCAGAAAGTGGGTGTGTCTTTTCACTGCCTGCCCATACAAGACTATGTAGAGGGGAAGAAGAGCAGGAGAAGGGAGCAGAGAGAGAAAGAGACACAGACACACTGCCTATACAAGTCTATGGAGAGTGGAGGCGGGAGCAGAGTGAGTCAGGCACAGGCGTGCTGCAGCTTCCTGGTGTTATATCTCACCAAAGTGCTGGATTCTCAGCTACATTACTCATTACTGCTGTATAGTCTCCTCCATGCTGCATATATATATATATATATATATATATATATATATATATATATATATAAAAATATATTTATTTATATATGTGATAGAAATGGGAGAGCAGGTTTCTCCTCTTCTATGTGTGCAGTGTATAGAATACATGATAGCCATTAGGCTCCGCCCACTAGCTCAGAGAGAGCTGAGAATTAGATATAGAGCCTGCAGAGGGGAAAACTGCTAAAAAATGCAGAATACAAGTCATATATAGTGGTGTTATTCCTCAGATACACACTTATTCTGAAAAGTCACCTGAAAAGTTAGGTGCCCTTTATTCCTTTTCTTTTAAGAAAATATCAAAACAACAGAGAGCTGAATTAGACATCCATATGCTTTCTATGAAAAAGTAATGTAATCTGCAAACAGATCTAGAAAGCCAAATAATTTGATATCCATTAAAAAATAAAGTATATGTTTGATCCTGGATATTTAGAAGTAGAAACTGCAGCAGCAGAAGTAGCAGCAAGGGGTTGGGAAATGAGGGGGATGAGTGAATAGTCAAATTAGATCTAAAATTTGTCACATTCTCAAGCCCTTTTCTTTTTCTTTTTGTGGATTAATTCCTTTCTTTTTTCTAGTGGGTTAAAATCTAATTATTCTCCTCTTTTTCATTTCAATATGCAATGGACTTAATAAATAAAATAGCAACAGCATGGTTATAAAAAAGAACCTGAAAAAAACCCAACCTGAGGAGGTAAAGAACACACACAGAAGGTTGTTCTTCATATGTTCTTTGCTCAAAAATATTAGCAAAGATTTATATTTTTTTTTTAATAAAACCTACGTCTTTATGATTTCTGAGTATAACAGATTTATTAATAGGTCAAACATAACACATTGTTGATACTCTTACCTCTGTTACTTTAGTTCAGAGGTATCTTTATTCTATATTGTTTTTTCAGCTTCATAAATTTACAATTGTAAGTGATTAAACGTATACACTAGATTGGTTTTATGTTTGGCAAAGTAATAAAAGTAAAACCCACTCAATATTTCACTGAAGCAGCTCGGCTTAAAATAATCTTATTTATTATGCAGTTGTTACAAATTTTATAGCGATTGTTTATTGCAGTTAGCAAATGTATAGATTAATTTGGCATAGAATTTTATAATTCTACAAGGTCATGTTAACATTTATTTTTGCACAGCATTAAAATGGGTTGCAACATAATGAATTCTTATGCCACTTCCATCAGACACTTTGCAAAAGTCACATTGGTTAGCGTCCAACTGCAGGGATCTACATGGATATCGCATATGAGTGAGTTCAGGTCGAGTAAGGCCTACTGCAACTCACATTAGTTTTAGGTATGGCCAGCTATCTCTTTATTGAAAGCTACAACTAGAAAGGGGCTGGTAAGGGGTGCCACTTATTCTTATCATGGAAGTCAGATAGACAACCCAAGAAAAAGTTTTGTTGCTGGAACATATCCTTAATAAAACTGTCACATAAAAATAAACCACCAACGTGTTTTACTCCAGAATTATTGTAGAGGCTAGCATAACACACCAGATCAATGACCCGGGCAGCACTTGCATACAAAGGGATTAGCCTTGATCTTAAAAATCTAAACTAGTGCATACAAGTAATGTAGTTATGGTTAGTAACATTACGTCACAGAAATTCAATGGGCAAAAAAGCCTGAAGTCTAAATTAATGTAGGCAATGTCTAAAGAATACATATACCTTTCCTCTTAGCTCGCCATATCCCAAGATGAGTGCCGCAAGAAAAAAATCATGAAATCACAGTGAGCTCCCAAGTTCTGGAAACAGTGTAGCTCGCCATGCTTTGCTGTTTCCATAACTCCTATTCACGTCTATGGGAATTATTAAAACAGGGTAGCTCAGCCAGCTCGGCTGTTTCTGTACTCCAAACCACTTGGTCAGTCAGTGGCTGGAGAGCAGCAAAAAAAAGAGAAGGTAGGACGGGGTTCAAGGGCCCCGTTCTAGAGATAGGTGCATCTATCAGACGTTTATCCTGTGCATATGCCATAAATGTTTACATTGTAGACATTGAAAGATGAATTTGGCCCTACGAACCTAGAATTCCCAGACTTCTCTATACTCCCACACATAATTAAGGGCATATGTCCAAAAGGTATTATCTCTAACCTCTACAACTGTTTTCTTATGTATCTGAGCGAAGCTGTTATTCCCCGGTGTAATTCCTGATGGGAAACAGATGTGGGTGAGCTGACTAATGATGACTGGCAGGAAATTCCCACTCACATGTAGCCAGACACTGTCTGGGCAGAGAAGATTTGTGTTCCAAATGTACCCAATATCTTGCACCTTTTATCACCTTATCTGACAATGCCTTCAGATTCAAGTTCCTACATAACATTATGGGTTCCCCATACCCTTGATGCCCCAAAGCTGTATACTTTATTTGATCTTCCTCTACTGTCTATAGTCTAGCACAGGGGTCTCAAGCATGCGGCCCGTGGGCCACATGCGGCCCCTGAGGCTGTCATCTGCGACCCGCGGGACACAGAAACGCTAGTACAGGCTCTGCTCCGGGACTCTCTGGCATTCCCTGACATCGCTGTCCATATATGGACAGTGTTGTCAGGGTCTTCCCCAGAGCGGAGTCCCGGGCAGAGTGCTAGTATAGGCTCTGCTCCGGGACTCTGTGGAAGTCCCTGACTTCGCTGTCCATATATGGACAGTGTTGTCAGGGTCTTCCCCAGAGCGGAGTCCCGGGCAGAGCGCTAGTATAGGCTCTGCTCCCTCCGGGACTCTGTGGAATTCCCTGACATCGCTGTCCATATATGGACAGTGTTGACAGGGTCTTCCCCAGAGCGGAGTCCCGGGCAGAGAGCTAATATAGGCTCTGCTTCGGGACTCTGTAGAATACCCTGACATCGCTGTCCACATATGGACAGTGATGTCTAGGGCTTCCCCAGAGCTGGACAGTAATGTCAGGAGCACAGCTGGAGTCCCAGGCATAGTTCTAGAAGAGGCTCTGCTCGGGGACTCCAGCTCTCGGCAAGCCCCTGACATCACTGTCCATATATGGCACTGTGGCAGCATCTACAGAGGGCACTGTGGCATCATCTACAGAGAGCACTGTGGCAGCATCCATGGGTGGGTGTGTGGCAGTATCTGCAGAGGGCACTGTGACAGCATCTACAGAGGGCACTGTGACAGCATCTACAGAGGGCACTGTGACAGCATCTACAGAGGGCAATGTGGCAGCATCTACAGAGGGTACTGTGGCAACATCTACCTAGGGCACTGTGGCAGCATCTACAGAGGGCACTGTGTCAGCATCTAAAGAGGGCACTATGGAAGTATCTACAGTGAGCACTGTGACAGTATCTACAGAGGGGACTGTGGCAGCATCTACAGAGGGCACTGTGGCAGCATCTACAGAGGGCACTGTGGCAGTATCTACAGAGGGAACTATGGCAGTATCTACAGAGGGCACTGGGGCAGTATCTACAGAGGGCATTGTGGCAGCATCTACATAGGGCACTGTGGCAGCATCTACAGAGGGCACTGTGGCAGCATCTACAGAGGGCACTGTGGCAGTATTTACAGAGGACACTGTGGCATTCTCTAGGGGTGTGTGGCATTATCTACAGAGGGCACTGTGACATTATCTACAGAGGGCACTGTGGCATTATCTACAGAGGGCACTGTGGCCTTATCTACAGAGGGCACTGTGGCCTTATCTACAGAGGGCACTGTGGCAGTATCTACAGAGGGCTCTGTGGCACTATCTTAAAATGGGCTGCCCAATCTTGACATTTGTGTGTCTGCCTAACGCTGCCGCGGACTGCATTTAGCGACACTTAAACTGGAAACTGAATTGTTGAAATGCGGCCCGTCAACTTCTAATTTTTTCTATATGTGGCCCACTTACCTGGCCGAGTTTGAGACCCCTGGTCTAACACATACTCCTGCACTAAACTCTATTTCAGGCTACAAAACTCATAGCTAGACATTGAATGAATGATCACATTTACACCCTAGCCCAGTCAGTAATAGCAATAATTAATCCCTTCCCTACAAAAAAACTGATTTACATGCACCGCAACGCTCCTGATAAATTTTATAAGATTTGCCCTCCATTTCCATCTAAACTAGTCCTGTGGCTATATTGTTTTAAATTTATCCCATAATGTATAGTAACTTAGTACTCCTGACATTTTCCTCAGTCTTAGGCCCCATGCACACGACCATAGTTTTATCAATAATTATGAGTCCATAATTATGGATAATCTGCGGACCCATTCATTTCTATAGGTCACAGACACTTTTTCTGTATATCCGCAAAATATAGAACATGTCCTATGCCTGTCCACAATTGCGGCACGGACTTCTATGGGCGCGTGCAAAATTGCAGAAGGCTACGTATCTGCACCCATAGCCGTCTGTAATTACAGAAGCGTTGCTATGTAACGACAGGGGATTCCCCAAGAAAATGTCACCTGAGCGATCACATCACCTTTTTAAGGGTTTGGGGCATGTTGGTGACATCATTTGTAGCCTCCTTTTTTTTAGCGGATTCGTAAATATGGATGCAGTACGGATGCACTACGGACCGTATTTGTGGACAGCATGCCAGATAAGTCGTTGACTTGCGGGTGCCTACGGATCCGTATTTGCGGCCAGTAAAATACACTACAGTCGCATGCATGAGGCCTAAGACTACATGAAATTAGATGTATTGTCTGTTGGTACATGTTCCTCCTGTACTGTTTTATGCATTGTACATATGACGCACCAACTCTGTATGAATTGTTTCCTTTATTTTTATAAATAAAGCATTTTGTTGAATAAAAAACGTAAATGTGGACACATCTATAGAATCATGTATCATTTTTTTCTAATATAGTTCTTTTTTGAAAAAAATATTTTTTATAGATATACAATTCATAATAATAATAATAATAATAATAATAATAATAATAATAATAATAATAATAAACAAAGCTTTTTACATCTATAAGGCAATAGAAATAACATAAAAAGACAAAAAATAAAAAGTTAAAAAGAAAAAAAAAATTGAAAAAAGAAAAAGCTGAAGGACTAGCCACTTAATAGAATAACAACCTATAGGTTTGAAAAGTGATGATTTCTTATCCAGGGCATCCATCTTTTCTGGAATAAATACTTTCCCACCTCCCAATCAAATTCTAGGACTTTCTCATACTGAAAATATGTATTCACTTTATTTATTACTTCAGTAATACAAGGAATTGTATTTGTTTTCCAGTTGAATGCAATTATATTTCGTGCTGCATCTAAAATTCTGCAACAGACCCATCTGTTTTCTTTGGCGATTAGATTCACTCTCATATTTAATAGAGCTAATTCTATCGTATGAATTTCTTTGTGTTCTCCAATAATTTGATTAATTAGAGCAGAAACTTTGGACCAAAAGGTCTTTAATTTTCCACACCCCCACCAAATATGTAACAAATCACCCGTTATCCCACAGTCTCTCCAACATAACCCGTTGTTGTTAGAGTTGAACTGGGCCAATTTCTTCGGATGTAAATATATACGTAAGTGGATTTTTTTTTAGCGTTACAAGATGATTTATACATTTAGTATTTTGACAGGTATATATTTTATAGCAGTCAGCCATTTATCCAACGGAATCTCTTTTTGTAGATCTTTTTCCCATTGTAGTATATACTGACATTTGCCTTTAATATTTCCAGATATTAATTTATTATAAATCTTGGATAAACCATTCAAGTGCGCTATAGACTCAATGTCCTGTACAGATCCATTTGTATCCCTCTGACTATGTAGTTTAATAGAGTCAACAATTTTATGTCTATTAATGATACTTTTGATTTGGGCAAGTTTCAAGAAGTCTTTGTCACCTATACCTTAATGCAGTGATAACCATTCTGGTGAACCAAATTGATCTCTATTATCAAGATCATCTTAGCATAAAACGCCTTTTGATTCCCACCAAGTGCTATCCCAATTATGTATTAAGGGACAAAGGTAACTTATTTTAAAATCTGTCCTTTTTATATCAACAGATAGATCCCCCAGGTCTCCACGCGTAGCGCGCCATATTCTAAGAGTTAGAGACAATATAAGGAAGATTGTGAGGAATAGGGAGACAAACTATCAAAGATGAGGATTTGTTTTAGATGACATCTATCTTTTAAAGATGCGGCTTCTAATTTAACCCATACCGGAATTTCGTCTTCTTGACACCAACAATTAATTGGCTCTATTATTGCTGCTTTATAATAGGATAATAAATTTGGTATCCCCAATCCACCATTTTCAAATTTTAAATATGCTATTTTCCCCGAAACCCTCACCATCCCTTTACCCCCTTTCCAAATATAATGAGAAATGTAAACTTGCAATTTTTTTTATCCAGGTATGGGGGAATTTGATAGGAAGGTGGCAGAAAATAAAGAAGATTTTTTGTAAAATATTTTGAAAGTATTAATCCTTGCTATCCTTGACAAATTTATTTTGACCAATTTTCTAGCATCTTCCCGAACCACTTCAAAAAGCACCTTTTGATTTAACTCATGTTTTATCGATACTATTTGCAATTTTTAAACCTATATATCGCATATTATCTATCCAATGAAATGGGATTTTTTTTTAATATGTTCTTTCAGATTTTTTGTAATGTTAAAAGGTAAAATTTGTCATTTTCCCTCATTTAATTTATACCATGACACCTGGGAATAGATATTAATAACTGTTTTAATACTTTGAAGAGAGTTGTAAATATCAGTACAGGAGATAATGATATCATCTGCATACAGGGTGACTAGGTTGAGTCTCTGGCCAATCTTTATGCCACTAATATTTGGGTCCTTTGTTAAGGCGTACACTAGAGGTTCCACCACCAAATTAAAAATTAAGGGAGACAACGGGCAACCCTGTTTTGTTCCATTTGATATATAGAACAATTCTGAGAGAAAACCATTGTACAGGGTGGGCCATTTATATGGATACACCTAAATAAAATGGGAATGGTTGGTGATATTAACTTCCTGTTTGTGGCACATTAGTATATGGGAGGGGGGAAACTTTTCAAGCTGGGTGTTGACCATGGCGGCCATTTTGAAGTCGGCCATTTTTTATCCAACTTTAGTTTTTTCAATAGGAAGAGGGTCATGTGACACATCAAACTTATCGAGAATTTCACAAGAAAAACAATGGTGTGCTTGGTTTTAACGTTACTTTATTCTTTCATGAGTTATTTACAAGCTTCTCTTTGTTTACAGCCATTGACATGTCGCAGAGGTTAACACGTGAGGAGCGGATAGAAATTGTGTTGATGTCTGGTGAAAGCAGTACCCGGGTCATTGCCGCAGATTTCATTGCAAGACACCCTACGAGACCACACATCTCCCATACTACAGTTTGCAAACTGCTTGCCAAGCTTCGTGAAACTGGTTCAGTGTTGGATTTGCCCAAATGTGGACGCATGAAAACTGTCACTAATGAAGAAACATCAGTGGCTGTCCTAGCTTCATTCAGCAAGAGCCCACAGCGTAGCACTTAGTCTTTAAGTTATTTAAGTTATTGTCTTCCAAATCCATCAGTTTTAATTTACACTGTTCTATCTCCTCTTCCAGTTTCCGAGTATAATCCAGGAGGGCATTATGATTATCAATCACTTTTATTGATTGTTCCTCAAGGTCTGCAAAACTAATCCCTAAGGAAGATAGATCTTTTTTTAATGTCTAATGCAATCACTTTTAAGTCTAATATATTTCTTATTCAAAATGTTATTTTTTTTTAGTGCTGTAGCTTCTATGTATCCACTATACATAGAAGCTGCATAACGCTACTGCAAGACGAATCCACCAGTCAGCTGGAATGACGTCTTGGCTGACAGTGGCTCCTGTGTGCCTCTGACACACAATTTGAACCTAATGTCAATCATATCGATGTTGATTTATGGACAGGTGAGCCATGAACTGCACAGAAAATCAGTGCGGTATGCATGATGAATTTATCGCGTTGCTGACTGTCTGGTCCTTGACATGGAGTTTGAGCTCTAAGCTTTGTGCTTAGGAAGCAGAGCCAGCCTCTAAATATTCCGAAAGTACTATTTCAACTACTTCCTGGCACATGTATGGTGCCAGTTACAGTGGTTAATCGCTATCCCTAGCATTCCTGAGACTTTAGTCCAACTGATCTGTAATTTCTTCCCACATAGTTACTGACCGTTCTGTGCCCATGTTGTCCGGTATCGTGTTTGTCTTAGTATTACCTGCTAATCAAATCTGACTTCCAACTCTGTACAGCGTTGTCTGACAATAGCATCCCTGACACCAGCCACTGATCCGTGAACATATATTGCTCAGTATGTTTATACTGCAGAGAATAGACTAAATTTTACTTTACATGTATGATAAAAAAAAAGGTTTATTGCAGCATGGGTACTGGGATTTTGTATGTGAGGTTGTTTGCGGTCAGATTCCTGGGACCGATGCTGCACCTCTTTGTCTACACTTTTTCTGTTTGTTTTTTCTATATTTATTATTTCATATTTCCTTTTTTTTTATTGTAACATTTTTCCTTTTTTTTATTTTTTCCCTTTTTTTTATTTTCTGCCAGATGGAGCGCTATTCCCTTATGCACAGGGGGGTTGTTTTAAGTGACCGGACCATTGTGCTCAATTGATAAATTGTACTGATATATTAATGTTGTTGTATTTCATTGGATGCTTGCCTCTTTAAAGGGAACCCGTCACCAGCATTTCACCTATTGAACTTTACTTATCCCTCACTAGCTGCTGCTATAAAAAGTTCATTGCCGTTATCCCCGCTCCTAAACTCCTCCTCCGACTATAAATAACGGTCTGCAAACGTTTCTCGGCTTTTATCGTAATAATCCGGTGTCCCTTTGTGCGCACACACCAGAAGAGGACATCAACGCACAAGCGCGGGATGTTGTGTGCTGGGGGAAGGCGAGGAGCTGTCAATCAAAAGTAAGAAGGTGAGGTAAACTCGGAAAGACTTGAGGAATGAAGATTTGACTCTTTTCAAAATGAAGATTTGACTCTTTTCAAATGAAGATCTGACTCTTTTCTGCTCATTAGCATACGTTGTGGGAACACTAAAAAGCTAAATACTAAAGCTACAGAGCCGACTAAGAAGATAATTATAGGTTATATAGAAATGATTTTTCACCCACTACCACCAGGTATAGTCGGTTTAATAGGTGAAATGCTGGTGACAGGTTCCCTTTAAATACCACCCCCTTGCTCCTTCCATTAGACCTGCTCTGTAGAAGTCGCGTGATAGTGACAAAACGTATAAGCATGCATTTGACATCATCCCGCCATGCGCATGGTGGCTCACGTTACGCTGCTTGGCATCCATTTTTTCATGCCTAAATGCCTTTAATGTTGATGAGGTTTGACTTTTGTACTACAGCCATTTCGCACACTGCGTGACCCCAAGTGGAGGTCGGTTCCCTCCACTGCTACATGGCCCGGTGAATGGAATGGCTGGACCGACTTTGCCAGGGCTTGATACTATGCCATCAATGATCAATTTGACACTGACAGCGCCTTTGACTGAGAATTACAATTTGCCACTCCACATTGCAACCGGCCGATCTTTGGTGGCAGATAAATATATAGTTTTTTTTTCTACTTTTACTCTATCTATGAATTTGGAATAAGCTGGTACCAGTGTCCCATATTTTGGACTGGTGTAGTACCTGAACTTAGGAAAAGCTAGTCTTTATATTATAACTGTATGCTTTGACTATCCAGGAGTTTAGCAGCATCTTGAATTTATCATAACCGGGACTGCGCTATTTTTTCACTGTACTACGGTGTGCGTACCATATCGCCTCACTTTCTCACTACTAGTAAATAAGACCTATTAGCAGCATTAGGATCCGTTGACCTTATTACTATTGTTGCCATTTATAAATTGTACTATGCAATAACCTTTTTTGTTATATTTATCTAATTTGTGCTGTACAAATTAATGAATTGTTATTTATCTGGCAAAATTTATATGAATTATATGGACTGATTTATTTGATCTATTCATGTGCAGGATCACCAGATAAATTCATTGCTTATTTTGAATTTATTATAATAAAACATGAATTAGCTTTTTATTATATCTCTGAACGAGTGCCCTGCTGATGTTACCCCTTTGTCCCTCTGCTTCCTCATTATTTCCTTGTTTATTGCCTTTATTTGCTGTTGCTGTTGCTCTACCCGTACGTTTTCAATATTGCAATGTAGGCTTGAATCATCTTGACAGGCAGCATGCATTTTGACACCAGAAGTTTTTATTGGTGTTGTTCCTTTTACCAAGGATTCACATATAGAGGCAGAACATGGGGCTGCAATGGGGCATATGGAGACAAGGGGTCCAACCCTGGTTGGTCCTATGTCCTTTGCTGCTAGGTGGCGAGAACCTGTGCAGGACTCACTGCTCCAGAAGAACTGCATTGTCACCTAGTTGGGGGTGAGGAGTTTGCCCAAGGGTAATGAAAGGGGTGTGGAGGGGGAAGCAAAGGCTAGACCCTTCTGTACTGGATGGCAAATGGGGGACCCATTTTGATTTTTACTATGGGGCCCTCTCTCTACTATATATTTTGCATCTGTTTTTACCTATCTTCGTATAACAGTAATGTAATGTAATTTGCGCCAACACAATATTATTGTTCCTTAGCATTAATTCATGCTGAAATGTTCTGTTTGGTTAGCTGATTCATTTTCTTGTTCAATTCGTTTTAAATTATTAATGAATATTGTATTTATTTGATTTACATAATTTCAGTGAAGTTTTTAACAATATGTTTTCCTTCAATACTTGAATGCAATCTCCATCTATACTTTAATGTGAGACTCAAGCTAAGACTTGATCAAGTCCTTAACTTTGCTGACTATGCTGTTTTTGGTAAAAATATAACCAGAATGCTGCAAGCTTGAATGCAGTGTTAATTTTAGTGTATACATTAGTTTTCTTAATTCTAGAAATTATTTGTCTGTAATAAACCTAAAGTCAATCATGATTACTTATCTCTAGTTATCTGAAGATTAAGGGTCCTCTTACATGGCCCAACAACGATACCAAATATGTGTACTTCTTAAAGTTTTCTTTTTTTTCCTATAATAAAAGACTTATTATAGGAAAAAAGGTGGTTTTTTTTTTTAACTTGAAACTATGCACTTTAGTCAATTTTTATAAACTTTTTTTAACTTTATTTTGACCCCCTAGGGGACTTGAAGGACTGAACCTCTGTTCTTTATTCTAATACATTGCACTACCCACATTGCAATGCATTAGAGCTGTCAGGGCCTATTAGGCTTCAGTACATTGGAGACAGGAGGCCATTGTTAGGTCTCCGGTTGCCATAGCAACCATCGGCACCCATGTGATCACATCGCGACGATTTCAATCACCTGAAAACCACTAAGATGCTCCAATCGCTTTTGTGGCATCTACGGGGTTAATGGCAGTGATTTTTGTCTTTACAGCAGGGTGTCAGTTTGCCATACAGCTGACACCCGTAGCTGATGGTGCAGGCTCAGCTTCTGAGCCTGCGCCATTTTCTTTCGGGCGGAGCTTAGGCTTCCGTACTTGGCAGACAGGAGGCCATTGTTAGGTCTCTTGTTGTTGTTAGGCCTCTGGTTGCCAAAGCAGCCATCTGTAACCCCGCAATTGTGTCTTGGAGTGCCAATCTGCTAGTAACCCTACAGATGCAGCGCTCACTTTTGAAAGCTGCATCTAAGGGGTTAATTGGCAGGATCCGAGGCTAGCTTCGGTCCTATACAGCTGACACTCGCTGGTGATGGCGCAGGCTCAGCTTCTGAGCCCGCACCATCACCACAACGTACAGCTACGTTGAGTTGCAGGATTTCCCGCAGTGACATAACTGTATGTCAGATGTCGTTAAGAGGTTAAAGTGATAAAATATCTTGGAAAAACTGTCATGTAACTGTTGCATCGGTTATAGCAATGGTTAGATTTGGAGGAAATTGTAAAAATATTTTTTTGCATGTTTGCATAGTGTGACAATGTGTCTACCCAGCGCCAAATGGATTACGGCTTAGAGAATTTACATCTATGGTACATGACCACAAGAAACTATTAGTGCCAAATACGTTATCAAAAGTATTTCAGAAACTTATGTAGACTTTAGGAAAACATTTATCTAATCAAACAGTTTGCCCTAACAAGTTATCACAAATTCAAAAAGTGACAATGTAAAAATATTGGAGCCACTACAGCTGTACTCTGAAAGCTTAACTCATCATTATTTATTTTATGCCATTTTATACTAGAGTGCCTATTAATTAAGATTTTATGCCATTACCCAGGCAAAATGCCCACCAAGTGAACAGTAGTAATTCATGTAAACTCAGAAAGAAGCATCTGCTGTGAAAATACAGGCCTTTGCAAATATGGTTGTTAAAGTGTCTACGTATCAATCACTCTGACTAGCTTCATATCACAAATTCTGTTTCCTTTTTAGATTAGAGGTCCAAAATGACTTTGTAGCTGCCAAGAATATGATCATTAACCCAATGCCTGCTGGATCGACTGACTGATGGTTTACTACCTCTCTAGATAATGACTTCTCATTTGACACAGCGATCTCTATGACATGCTGGTGTCGGGCCTTTTAAATTAAAACTTGATATTTATATTCTTTATTAAGAAAATTCAACTGTTCTTTTTTTTATTATGGTGACATTTTTATTTTTTAAATAATATTAAAAACAAAAATAGCAATAACACTCTTAATTACACTACAGCCCATATTTTTTATCTCTTGTCTTTTAGCATTGTTCTTGTCATATACCTGTGACTGTCTGTCTTTTGGAAAAAATCAATACAATTCAGACGTCTCTTTCTGCTTCTGAAAAATGAAACGCTCATACAACAAGAGCCACTAACAGCAGGTGAAAAAAATAATTATTTGGATTTCTGAGATGCCTTTGTGTTTCATTTGCTAAATATCATCAGTGTAGCACAGTAAGATGCAGAAATGATAGTAACAAGAAACATAACTTTTCAATTAACTTGAACATCCCAAGCCATCCAAAGTTGAATTAATCAGAGAATGGGATGTCTAAGATTTTATTGGGTTGACAGACCAAACACGGGCCAATTATCAGGCAAAAGAGCGTTCATATCAAGGCTTGTTCCTGATCATTGCTCTGTGTAAATAGGGCAATGATCAGCTGATGAGCAAGCAACTGCTCGTTCATCGGCTGATCGTATCGTTTATGCAGCATGGAATGTTATCAATGTCAGCAACATATCACCAGGTGTAAACAGGGAGATGTGCTGCCAACATGATGTAAATGTATGAGGACGAGCGGTCGTACTATGTCGTTCGTCCCCATGCATTGCTCTTTGTGAAAGGAGCAAACGAGTGCTGATCAACGACCGAAACTATAAAACTATACTGTTATTTTTCCCGCACGGTGAACAAAAAATAAAAAACAATACCAAAATCCTTTTCTGGTCACCACCCTTTCCAAAACAAAGAATAAAAAGTGTTCAAAAAGTCGCATGTACCCCAAAATAGTACCAATCAAAGCTACAATCCGTCACGCAAAAACACAGCTTTTTTTGATTGAAAAATAAAAAAGTTATAGCTCTCAAAATATGGTGACACAAAAAAAATTATTTTTAAAAGAAAAAGGGATTTTATTGTGCAAACGCTGCAAAACAAAAAGCAAACAATACACATATGGTATAGTCGTAATCGTATCGACGAGTAGAATAAAGTAAAAATTTAATTTATAGCCCACGGTGAACACTGTAAGAAAAAAAAAAGAGGAACTAGAAAACATTGTCAGAATTGCTGGCTTTTGGTCACCTTGCTTGCCAAAAATGGATTAAAGAGTGATCAAAAAATTGCATGTACCCCAAAATTGTACCAATGAAAACCACAGCACCGTTGAAGAAAAAAGAAAAAAGTTATGTCTCTCAGAATATGGTGACACAAAATGTGCAGAATGTTCCAAAAGTAGATAAGATCGGCACCATTTATCAGTGCAACACAGGTTACACATCTGTGGATTATTATTTATTTACCGCATTATTATACCACATTATTATGCCCTGATGTACCCTGCCCAGCTTACATATGCCTCCACATTGTAAACTGAAATACCAGCAAAATCTCAAACAAAACTACTACCAAGAAAAAAACGTGCTCCAAAACCAAAATAGAGCTCTCTCCCTTCAGAACCCTACAGTGTGCACATACAGCAGTTTACATTCACATATCTGGCATTGCCATACCCGGGAGAACCCGCTTAACAGTTAAGATATATTTGTCTTTAATGGCACAAACTGGGTACAACGTATTGTGCTCTAAAATAGGATATCAGTCGAAAATGAAAAAACACCTGTGGGGTCAAAATGCTCATGCTCCGATTGATCAGCTTTCCGGAAAAAGGCAAACAGAAACTAAGCGGATGAGCGCTTCCGTTGCTTAGTTTTAGCTATTGATGGGGGTCTCAGCGCTCGGACCCCACCAATCAGATCTACTGACATGTCACTATGACATGTCAGAAGTTTGTTGAACATTTAGTTACCCTTTTAGGTTCTGCATGGATTATAAGCGTATAAATGTCTGTACAGTGTGGGATGCTTACTTGCTCCCCTGAATAGAGAAGTCAATGGCGACCCTGGGTAAAGCAAAATACTTTTCTACCTTGGACTTAGCCAGCGAATACTGGAAGGTGTCCGAGGCTGCGAAAGATATTTAGAAGACCACCTTCATCACACCAATGGGGCTATTTGAGTTCCTGCATATGCCCTTTTGTCTCACCAATACCCCCGCAACCATTTAGAGACTGATGGAACTGTGCTTGGGAGAACTGAATTTTGAGTGTCTATTGATCTACAGTGTAAGGGTGGTCATCACGGCCGGCACTGGAACGCTGGGAGAGACAGCGCAGGGACCATGCATACTCACCGGAAGTAGCGGCACCGAGCGGACGCACGTTGTCATTGTCAGGACAATGGCAGTTCATCGCCGGGAGCCCTGACACGCGCGCATGCGCAGAAGAAAAGGAAGCCATGGGCGGGACCGAGGGACAGGAGCCGGAAGTGACGGAGGGCACGAGGAGAGAGGGAGAAAAGGGTGTGAAGATGTGGAAGGGAGAAGAGCCGGAGAAGGTGCGGAAGCTGCCGGAAGAGCGGTGATTAGCGTGTGTGAGGTGAGGTAAGGAGAGAAGAAGAGGCATCATAGGGGAACGCTGAAGAGAGGGAGAAAGAGAGTCAGAGCGGGACGAGAAGACCCGTGTAGGACGAGTTTGTCTATATTAGAGGCCGCAGTGAGCACCCAGCCCCCAGCAGTTCAGCAGTCCAGCCGTGCAGCAGTCCAGCGGTGCAGCAGTACAGCGGTGCAACAGTCCAGCCGTGAAGTAGCCCAGCAGTGCAGCAGTCCAGCCGTGCAGCAGTCCAGTCGCAGCAGCTAGACCCTGGATGCGGTCCAAATTAAGAGGGAGCTGGAGCTGAGGAGCACAGGTACTGAACTTGTTTCTCCCCTAATCAAGGACAAGGATACATAGATCCCGTAGTCTTGTCAGTGCACCAGAGGCTTCGCACTCGGGGAAGACGTAATAGACATTGAGCCGCGCACTTCAACGTCCCAACCTTCCGTTAATGATTACCACATGCCTGTGTTCCTGCACTCATTTATGAAGACATTTGTTAACTGAAGTAAAATGTTGTAAACAAGGAAGAAGAGATCCGTTTCTGATTGTCTGCAGTGAAAAGTTAAACCAAAATCGGTGTCGTATCTATTGTTCACTACAATAGCCACTCACCTACAACAGTACTTAAACTACATCATCACATTCTTGGGCACCTTCCATGGAAAAACTGGACTTAGTGTTAACCCGGTTGGAAAAGCTCAGGTTAGAGCTGAAGCCCAGTAAATGCCACCTGTTATCTGTTCAGGGAAAGCATTGAGTGCCTCAGACATGTGGTGACCAGGAAGGAGTCCAACCCTTGGACCCAAAGGTGCATGTGTAAAGGATCTGCCAGGCACTACGTCTGGGTATACTCCCAGGATTAATCAGTCGACACCTGAGGCCAGACCTCTGAGACTGACACCTGCTCCCACCAATCAGGGTGGCAGGCTCAGGAGTGGGAGAGCCTATCGCGGCCTGGTCAGTCAGAGTTAGCTCCGCCCCCTGTCCATTTATACCTGCCGTTTTCTCTTCCTCCTTGCTTGTTATTCTTCTTGGATTCCTGGCCCCACTGCTGCCTTGCTCCAGCCTGCTTCTGCCGTGCTTCTGCCTTGCTTCAGTTCCGTTTATCCTGCGTTGCTCTGCCCCTGGCTTGCTTCTGCTCCGTGCTCCCGTTTGTATACTCCACTACTTCCTGATCCTGACTGGCTCATTCACCGCTCCGTTTCCTCGCGGCGTTCCGTGGGCTACTGTATTCCCTTGCGTGTTCCCTGTTTGTACTCCCTTGCACTTAGACAGCGTAGGGACCGCGGCCAAGTTGTACCCCGTCGCCTAGGGCGGGTCGTTGCAAGTAGGCAGGGACAGGGCGGTGGGTAGATTAGGGCTCACTTGTTCCCTTCACCTCCTTCCTGCCATTACAGCATGCTTTACAGCAGTGGCCAGAGTCCAAAAATATGTTTGAACTGTGGGCATTACTGGGTCTGATCGAATACTGACGGTGGTTCATAAAAGATTTTGTCAAGGTAGCTGCAACCCAGTATGATCTCTTAAATGGGGCCACCCCAGGAGCAACATAAAAGAAGCTCATTGTGTGGGGAGTTGAGGTAGATTAGGCCTTCCCCAGAGCTGAAGAGACTGTTGACTTTTTCCCCCCAATCTGTTCTATGGTGATTACACCAAGTCACTTGCCCTCTATACCAATGGAAGATTGATGGGAATTGGGGATTTCTGACTCAAGTTCAAGATGGCCAAGAGAGAGTATTTGCCGGACAGTGAGATTAATCCCAAGAACTACAGTTCATTCAAACTATAGCTGTTAGTGGTGGATTGTCAGGCTTAGTAAGTTCAACTGATGCCACTGCGAATGAAACAGCCGCTGGTCCCACTGATGGAAAAAAGGCGGTGCATGCCTACCATAGCTTGGGAAATGCCCCTATCAAGAATGCGGAGCCGACAACTGCTGAAAAGTGGAGAAGTAGACAACAGCAAGACAAGCAGGCCGATACAGTGAGAAAATGTCTTGCAGCTGCAAAGAAAATGAAAAGCTCACAGCGAGAAAGTGTAACCTGCAGTAACCACCAGGGGGAGACAAATAACTATTCCCAGAGAAGCTATTGTGTGCAGAGAAGCAGGCCAGTGAGTACCCTGAGTGGAACTAGAGCTGGACCTAAGGAGAAAAGTGGCCATATATACAGAAAAGAACGCCTGGTGTCCGGAGAGCATAATACAAAACGAGGAAAGGGCAGCAGCCTCCCAAACTATATTGTAATATTGCAAGGCTTGATTTTTCCACTTGGACTATTGTAATATTATCTTTAGTTTAATTGAAAGAGACGATTTTGACAGAAAGAGGGACCTTTCAAAGCATTACAGTATCCTGGTTGTCACTGTTGCTATAAGTAACATACTGCAGGATAGCACCCCTTACAAAAACACTCAAATAATTTATCAACTATTGATGCTAAACGTACTAACTTTTGGATTAGTTCTTTTAATATTTTTCTTTTAACTATTGATACCAATACTGCTATCTGCCAGTCCTGCGGAACAGACCATGTCATAATTGATTCCTTAAATATTAGAAATAGATGTCTGTCTATCAAAGCACCATATCTTATTCTTATTAGAACATGTGGGTGTATGCCATCTGGACTGGAGACATGTCTATTTTAGTTTTTTAAGGTAGCTCTGCACTTCCTCCTGAGTTAGGCAGGTGATACTTATTGGAGACTTTATTTTATCCGTAATTATCTTACCTTTAATTGTATTTTCATTTGTAAATACAGTAGAAAATAATACATTTAATGTCTAAGCTCTTTCCTCATTTCCCTCACCTATTCCACCTAGACAACTCTTGGGTGGGTAGACACTTTTTTTACATTATTAAAAAGGATTGTTGTATACATTCCTCTGCTTGCAGATTTTCTAACTTTATTTGACTTTTACAAAACTGTTTTATTACTTTTTTTGTAGCATTTAAATGATTTATTTCTACCTTTTTGACTTAGATTTATTTTATTTATTGTCTCTCTCTTAGATTTTTATTTAAAGGTCACAGAGTTTTTGAGCTAACTGCGACTTTTCTACACCAGAAAATGTAGAGTAGAGTGCTTAATATATTCCCCTTCTTGACTTCTATGTAAAATCTTGTCATTTCCTTTAGCAAGAATGTCTCGTTGCTACTACAACCATTGCAAGACTACTTTTATATCTATGACAAGTGATCTATACATTGCATTTTATTTCTATACTTTGCATTTTAGTATTTGGTGCTGTCATTTTTAATATGTTGTTAGGTTGGAAAGCTCAATGGTACTGATGGAGCAGAGACACATTTTGCATACAATATAAGCATTCTCTTTGATTTCAGATTAAAATTCAATACTATTAAAACTTGTATTAATATTAACCATTAACAATTATATTCATTGCACATCTCCTCCCTTTAAAGTTTTTAGACTTAAGATATGTTGAGAATTAAACTTTGCTTAATTCATGTCACTGACATCTGCTGACATTCTTATCAATGCATTATTTATTACAATTACATTATTAAATCACCAAAGAATTATTATTTTAATTTAGTCCAAGGGACAGCTGTCTTATCTATGAAAGAAAGACACATGCAAAGACTTTTGCAAAGAGAGCAGAATTTAATTTATATTGATACAATAGACTCTATAAACTATAAACTTTAACAAACTTTCAAAGACAGACCTAAAGAAACTATTCTATTCATTCATTTATTTCTGTAATGTTATGGGGGACAGTTTACCCTTTTCCGCATTGGTACTTACTATTACGTTCTAACTGTAGTCACCAAACCGCAATAGGACATACTATGCGGGCTAAGAAGATTTGATTGACAGCCAGAATCCAGATTTAAGGCCTGGGATCAAAGAAACCTCCAATCCCGGCTGTTTATCTCCTTAGATGCCACGGTCAATGGCGACCGCACCATCTTCAGACTTTTACAGAGGAAGTGGTCCCCCTGTGAACCCATCCGAACCCACCGTTATGCAATTCCAGGTTGCCAATAAATTACCATGGCAGCCGAGGGCCTAACTAAGGCCCCCAGGTCTGACATAGATATAGATATAAGCCTATTAGGCCATGCCAGAGGCATGGGGACTCTAGGGCTGTCTGTCTATGTTCCCTGTTGTTAGGTATGCCCTAATAACTGCCTGTGTACACTTATAAGTCCACAGGATAATTTATTAACGTATACACTACATGGCCAAAAATATGTGGACATCTGATCATCACACCTATGTGAAATTGTTGGGCATCCAATTCCACAAGATTCTGGAGTGTGCCTGGAAGAATTTGTTCTTACATTCAGCAAAAAGAGCATTTCTGAGATCAGGCACTGATGTTGGACGAAATTGTCTGGCTCACAATTGCCATTACAATTCATCCTGTGGTGGCCCGTGGGTGGCGGGGAATGCAGGAACCCAAAATGGTGGATACTGGGCTCTCTGTCTTGTGTCACGGTGGTATTTTGCCTTGCAGGCCTTCCCACCTCCCAGGGACACACACACACAGTGATGAGGGGGTTGCACAAGATGATGATGATGACTGTTGTTTCCCCCGGGGCACTCCCTTGGTGGCTGACTCCTGTCTGGTGTTATTTGGGGTGCCCTTGGTGTAGAGTGCAAATAGAAGACAGGAGACGGTGGTGGCAGTTAATCAGGAGAGCTTGCAGCACACTTTTACTTTTCAAGATGGAGATTGTACAATACAAATATGTCATCCAAATTCAGCTCAATCAGTGTAGCCCAATGCTAAATGCAGGAGTGCTATTATCTCTCTACTCACAGTCTCTCTTTCTGGACTCTTCTGGCTCCTTGAGCTGTTATTCCAATAAATCTCTTTAGGCCTGTCTTTCTCTGTAATCCGAAAATGGCTGAACTCAGGAGCACCTTCACTGTGCTTCCTGCTGCATCCACTCCTAGCTCACCACTCCCCTGACTCACTCTAACCACTCCCTAATTAACTCCTCCCAGCTTCTGTTACATTATAGAAAAACCACTCCGCATAGGCTGAAACACAATGTCATAACATTTCTGGACCTGTAGACGGCAGCATAACACAACACATGAAGACAAACATAGTTTTCATAGTAGTGCTCCTGTGGGACACTACAATCCCAAATGTGTTAAATGGGTTTGAGGTCAGGGCTCAGTGCAGGCCACTCAAGTTCCTTGACACCAAACTTGTCAAACCATGTCTTTATGGACCTTGCTTTCTGCACTGGGGCACAGTATTGCTGGAACAGGAAAAGGCTTTCCCCAAACTGTTTCCACAAAGATGGAAGCATAAAGCATCTAAAATATCTTTGTATGCTGTAGCAATAACATTTTCCTTCATTGGAAATAATAGGCCAAGCCCATACACTAAAAAAATATTTTTTTCCATTAGTGCAAAAACAAATCAGCAAAAGGGTATATCAGCAGTAGCATAGCACATGTGCTAAACAAAATACCTTCCTATCTGATGACTAACTTAATAGTGTGCAGGTTTCCTCCCCTACGCAGTTGGTACATCATACATTTGCAAATTTCAAGAACAGCAGTTAAATATTTCCTTCTGAGCTCTGCCACGTAATATGCTCAGCAACATCACCTGAGCTTTTTGAGGACTGCCTGAAAATCTGTTACTGGAGGAAGAGGGAATGACCTGCCCACTCCAATCTTCCCACTATTCCTTAAAAATTCAGGCCCAAAAACAAAACTTCAATTCAGTGAAACAGGTTGACAAAGCACAACATCTTCCTGGGGTTTTTATTTCACTCAGCTTACAAATCTGAGGGAGATATACACTCTCTCCAGTATTTTCTCTGCTGCAGGCTCCCAATATGAATATATATATATATATGGTTGGTTTCCCATTTAGCGTAAACGCTGCGCAGTTTCCGCAGCAGAATTCTGTGTGGAAATTCCACAGAATTTACAGTGGCAGCAAAGTGATTTCAAGAAGTCTTATGCACATGATGCAAAAAAATCTGCAGTGAAAACTTTTATAAATTGAACTATGCTGCAGAATTTAAATCCGCAGCATGTCAAATTTTGCTGCAGATTCGTTGCTCTTCTGTTGCAGGTTATCCCCATTGAATTTAATGGGGATGTAAAACTCACAACAAATAGCGAAGTGTTGCGACTTTTGTGGCGGAAACGCTGTGATTCCGACACAAAAATCGCAAATAAGAAAAAATATATATTTTTTACGTTAAATGAATAAAAAGTTAATACTTTCAGCCCCGCCATGGTCAAAGCAACGCTTTCTTCTGTACTCCGTCCAGGCCGGCCTCCTGGGATAACATTTAATCCCATGTGACTGCTGCAGGCAATCTGCAGCGTCATCCCAAGAGGCCAAACAGAGGGATGCGTCGCCATAACCACGGCCGTGCGTAAGTATGGACTTTTTTTTTCTCAAGCGCTGGTTTCCGCAGTGGAGATTCCGACTGAAAAACTGCACCACAATTTGGTGCGGTTTTTCGGGCGGAATTTGTTGTGGGTTCTTGGTCGAATATGGTACGTACTTTTACCCAGTGTATCCAAACCATGGGAACCCAGTCTATGAAAAATTACCTTCTCTGACAAGCATATCAACTGGCCTAAAGAGTCCCCTAACTGGTATTCCAAAAACGCCTCGACCTGACATGTTCAGAGCTGCTTATTCCATTCCCAGACTTCTATCTATTCCCTATTCCTTATAGATTGTAAACTCACACGGGCAGGGCTCCAACCAAATGTTTCTTGTAACAATTGCTTAATTTGTCTGTACCCCATTGGGGCAGATTTACTAACACTGTCTTAAATTTAGACAGTTTAGAATTAGATTAGATGCGCCAAATTTATCACAGTGGCTTATGTTGGATGATAAATTTGGTGCAGCTTTAGACACTTCTGTCTAACTTTATACCACCCTTTGGCTGGCTTGTTTTAGTCAAAAATAGTTGTGAAATTTGGTGCAACTTAAAACACTGCTCCATTTCTGCTAAGCCGTGCCCCTTATCAGACAAATCGCAAACATCTGTTCTTTTTGGCACACTTTTTGTAAAAGAAGGTACAATCTAGGCCGAAATTCTGGTGCAGCACCAATAGTAAATTTGCCTCTTTGTGTTTTTAACTGTTAAAATGTGTTACCCAATTTTAAAGGTGTAAAGCGCTATGAAAGTTGATGGTGCTATATATATATATATATATATATATATATACATAAATAATAAATGATGTATGTAAGTATGTAAGTATGCATGTATGTATTTGTTTTTTTCAAATTATATTTTATCCACCCCCATATGAAGTCAACAATTTTGGTGACCGATTACCAAGAAATTGCGAAATGGATAAAGTTTTTCTCCTATCCGTTATTATGCTGCTTTGTACATCTCTGTCAGGCCATAAAGCCTTTTAAAGTGCATAATATTTCATTATATAGCTGCAAATGAAACACACTTGAGATATGATCAAGGAAAGTTCATTTAGTTATATGTTAATCTACTGCAATATGCAGCTGTAAATAACATTTACCACCAAGTGCTTCTTAAAAAGATTAATCAATTTATCTTACCTATTTGCAGTTATATAAAAGTCTGAAAGAGCTTATTAGATCAATTATGCTTCAATCATATGATTATAATGATTTATGACCCCGGCTATGTTAGATTCTACCTAATTGCCAGTAAATGTGTGATATCCTGTGAGACCATGACATCAAATTAAATAATTGCTGTGAATGTATTTGTCTTTTGTGATTGGTTCCTAGCAAAATATTCATTAATCTACATTGTTGTTATAATTATGATTACTTGGAAAAAAAAAAAAAAAAAAAATAAACAAATATTTTTCAGCTAAAAAGTAATATACATTCAAGCATTTACAGGTTAAAACAACAATTTGTCTTAATGACTATAAATTTCAGTTTGACGCTGATCAAGTTAATCAAAGGACTTAAAGACTACGTACACATTTGTAAGCAAATATTTTAGAAGCTGTGTCTTGCCATCAAAGCTGATTCCGTCAGTTCAGCTCCTCAGAAAACGGGTCCTGCTTGTCTCTGACACACAGGATCCAGCTAATAATGATCAAATCTAAGTTATGAAATAGTACTGCAGTGCCAGGCAAAGCCACCGCACAGACAAGCCGCCGTGCCTGTGTAAACAACGAAGGGGATATGGCCCAAGCAGGTGTACAGCAGCCCCTTTATTGTTGCTCCCAGAAGGCAGACCCCCACTGATCAAACATTGATAGGCTACGAATAGGCTACAATGCTTTTAGCTCAAGAAAACCCATTTAATCATAGTGGCCACTACTGACAAAGAAAGTGAGGCAGACTGGGATATGTAGTTTATAGATCAAGAACACGGTGCTGATTTCCTGACACGGCTATGGAGGATGGGGAGATGACACTGTAATTAAAAGTGTTCCAGTGTGATGTGGAGGACATGGTTTTACTTACTGGTGGGATGTTTTAAAGTATTATTGAAAATGCATACAAGTTCTCAAAAAAGAACCCTAGCATTAAATGGGAATTAGCCCAATAATAAATGTGATGAGTAGAAAAAATAAAAAAAATTTGCAATAAAGTGTCAGGCCTTCCATTCAGGAAGGGATTAGCATCCGGTCCACAACTGAGATGTGATCGATACTGTGTGTGAGAGACATGCAAGACCCGCTCTCAGTCGATTCCATCAGTTCAGCTGAACTGATGGAATCGGCTGAGAGAGAATGACGATACGGTACATAGAAGCTGTATTGTAGAAAGCAAAAAAACATTTCTCTTTTTGTCTTTATCGAATAATAATTTCTATTCTTGTAATTATTTTGGCGTAGGACCTGACTGTGAGGCTGGGTTCACACTACCTATTTTCAGGCATAAACGAGGCGTATTATGCCTCGATTTACGCCTGAAAATAGGGCTACAATACGTCGGCAAACATCTGCCCATTCATTTGAATGGGTTTGCCGACGTACTGTGCAGATGACCTGTAATTTACGCGTCGTCGTTTGACAGCTGTCAAACGACGACGTGTAAATTGACTGCCTCGGCAAAGAAGTGCAGGGCACTTCTTTGCAACATAATTTGAGCCGTTCTTCATTGAACTCAATGAAGAGCAGCTCAAGATTTACGAGCGTCACAGACGCCTCGCATAATACGAGGAGCAGCATTTACGTGTGAAACGAGGCAGCTGTTTTCTCTTGAAAACAGTCTGTCTTTTCACACGTAAATGCCTGCTATCGTGTGAACATACCCTGAAAGTTACCCTGTCGGAGAGAAGTTTAGAGACTATTGATGTGTCCTGGGTGCAATCCATGGCCATCTTTAGTATATAGTTCTTATTTCTTTTTAAAATCGTCTAGTCCAATTTTTTTCTTCTTTTGTTGGATTCAAATTGAATTTCCATTAATTCAATACAAGATAGACTGAACATTAGTTTCTTTTCTATTGTTAACATCAGGGTTCTTAATTAACTTTGAGACTCTCTTTGGTTTTACCCCGAGATAATAATGCCACTTCTCAGTTTCTCAGTTGGATTTGATTCATGGATAAAAAATGGCTCTCTGTGATATTTCGTCATCCACATATTATTATAGCGACCATTTTTAAATATGGAATTGGGAATAATATTTTCAGCATATAGACTGTGCTAATGGGTTAATCCATGTATCCCTATAAACTATCATTGCATAATATGTCTATAAGGCTTCGTTCACATCTGCATCAGGGCTCCATTCCGGCGTTCCTTCTGAGCTTTCTGTCGGAACGGAGCCCTGACTGACACAAACGGAAACCAAAGGTTTCCATCACCATTGATTTTAATGGTGATGGATCCGGTGCCAACCGTTTCCGTTTGTCTCAGTTGTGCAAGGGTTCCGTCATTTTGACGGAATCAATAGCGTAGTCGACTATTGTGTTTTGTCATAAAACTTACCTGCCACCAGTTGGTCAAATATTTTTGTTTTTCTTTATTGTTTTGTTTATTGTATTAGAGGTGCTACTGTCTTCTACCCATGTTTCTTTTTATATTTTGTTAGTCAATGACTTCCCCTTATAATAAACAAACCTAGGGTTATCCCTAAAGATAGCACTATATTTTGGGTCCTGCAGTGTCTCTGTGTCAAGTAAGGACTTGTAGCTTGATAAATGAAAGTCATTATGACCTTGTTTTAGATAAAAATTATATCAATGGATTGTATGCGTTGAAATATTTGCATACATAAAGATAGCAACAAAAGAAAAAATATTGTTCTGTCCAAACATCCCCAGTATCAATGGGATTCCCAGAAGTTGGACCCCTACTGACCATAATGCTATGGCATACCCTAGCAATATCCCATAACCTTCTGAGATGGGAATACCCCTTTGAGACTGCAGGTAAACCTACTTACATCCTAATTCATAAACTCATCTGGATACATAACTGATCATGTAGCTCCAAAGTGTAAAACAACAAATTTAAGTTTGCTAAATGATAATAAAAATGTTAGATTTGTTAATATGAACGGTGCATTTGTAGATCTGCAGTTAAGAGATTGCTAAATTATTACATTAAAACACTTTCCACTTGATATGCCATTATTGAGTTACATACATACATATATATATATATATATATATATATATATAACACACAAATATTAATTCAGACGGATATGTTTTTAGTCAAATGGCAGATTATGGGGATTAACATACCAGGTGGTCCTGTTTGTGTTGTACAGATGATTCTGTGAGGTGATAGAGCTACTGTGAGATGCTAAAACACATTTGCGTTACTTAAAGAGGCTCTGTCACCAGATTTTGCAACCCCTATCTCCTATTGCAGCAGATCGACGCTGCAATGGAGATCAGAGTAACGTTTTGTTTTTTTTTTAAAACGAGCATTTTTGGCCAAGGTATGACCATTTTTATATTTATGTAAATGAGGCTTTCTAAAGTACAACTGGGCGTGTTTAAAGTAAAAGTACAACTGGGCGTGTATTATGTGCGTACATCGGGGCGTTTTTACTTCTTTTACTAGCTGGGCGTTGTGTATAGAAGCATCATCCACTTCTCTTCACAACGCCCAGCTTCTGGCAGATCACGCTGTGACGTCACTCACTTCCTGCCCCAGGTCCTGCATCGTGTCGGACGAGCGAGGACACATCGGCACCAGAGGCTACATTTGATTCTGCAGCAGCATCAGCGTTTGCAGGTAAGTAGCTACATCGACTTACCTGCAAACGCCGATGCTGCTGCAGAATCAACTGTAGCCTCTGGTGCCGATGTGTCCTCGCTCGTCCGACACGATGCAGGACCTGGGGCAGGAAGTGAGTGACGTCACAGCGTGATCTCTCGAGAACACGCTGTGTCTTTGCACTGCCAAAAGCTGGGCGTTGTGAAGAGAAGTGGATGATATTTCTAGTCACAACGCCCAGCTAGTAAAAGAAGTAAAAACGCCCAGATGTAACTAACACAATACACGCCCAGTTGTACTTTTACTTTAAACACGCCCAGTTGTACTTTAGAAAGCCTCATTTACATAAATATAAAAATGGTCATAACTTGGCCAAAAATGCTCGTTTTTAAAAAAAACAAAACGTTACGGTTATCTCCATTGCAGCGCCGATCTGCTGCAATAGGAGATAGGGGTTGCAAAATCTGGTGACAGAGCCTCTTTAAACAAGAATATGATGCCAGACTTGGATGCAATATATTTGCATAATAAATAATGCATTTAATTAGTTTTATATAGTAGAAGTTGCAAAAAACCCAGTATAAGCTGCATATGGGTAAAAATAGTTGCTATCACATGCTCATCGTTTAAAACCCACTTCCATGCCCCCCCCACACATATGCAGCATGGTGGCTGAGTAGGCAGCTTGGTGGTTCAGTTGTTAGCACTACTGCTTTGCAGCGCTTGGGTCCTGGGTTTTAAATCCAACCACACCTGTATGGAGTTTGTATGTTTTCAATGTGTTTGCATAGGTTTCCTCCCACACCCCAAAACAATATATTGATAGGGAATTTAGATTGTGAGACCTGAAGGGGACAGTAAAAGAGGATCTGTGGAATATGTTGGTGCTATATAAGCAACAGAAATAAATATGTAGATATTTGCAGGGACTGATGTTGTGTACCTGTATAACCCAAGTAAAGTTGTGTATAATCTGCCGCCTGCCTGGTTCCTGTGCTCATATATTGCATTGGTTGTGCCACCCTTACAGATTGCAGTGGTAATGTCAGTATTAAAGGGGTTTTCCCATGAGAGACATTTATGACATATCCACAGGGACCCGCACCTATCTCCAGAACAGGCCCCTCTAAACCCCCCGTGGCACCCATAACACTACCTTTGTATGCCTCCAATTTCTATAGAAAATGAAATAATTGATCACTGGGGATACATTTTAAAGAAACTTGTGTTATTCCTAGTGCAGGGTCTTTGGGAACGGTGCATGAAACAGGGACTCAAAGAACACCATAAAGTGAAGGCACTCCCTGCACTAGTTATATCACAAGGTATCAGTTGTGCCCAGAGTGACCTTCTAAGTGGGCAGCACTACATACTTGTATAGCGATTACTAGGGATGAGCGAGTTTCCCAAAAATCGATTCGCGTCCGATTCTATCGAACCAGCTGTCAGATTCGTTTTGATCCAAATAAATTTGTTGCGAATTGAAAGTGCCCCGATTGCCCTGAAAAGTTGTGTTTGGCACTCTAAAGGTCTTCTGAAACGGTATTGAACCCATTTCAAGATCTTTAATGCCGATATAGCCTTAGTAACTTCAAAGTGACTGTAGCATATATGGCTGTGGGTAACAAATGGTAGTCAGTAAGAACAAACAGCGTGTTTAAAAACGAACTGCACTAATGAATATTTTTTTATGCTTTTTAAAATTAAAAAACGGTCCTAAAATTATCCCTTTTTGGTGGCAGATGCCTGATGATATTTATATACACACAGTGGTATCAGAAGAAGCAATGGCTTTTTAACAAGCGGTCCAAAAATTATAACTTTTTCGGGGCTGATGCCTGCTGGTTTATAAAATTCAAAAGTCACACAGTCTATGTACTAAAAGTGCATTGTATTGTTGCTAGTTGCTGATATTATTATTGACTAAGTTTGACACACAACAATATGTAAAATTAGAATGGCACTATTAACCCCTTCAGGACACAGCCTGTTTTGGCCTTCTGAACACAGATGATTTTTTCAAATCTGACATGTGTCACTTTATGTGGTAATAACTCCGGAACGCTTTTACCTATCCAAGCGATTCTGAGACTGTTTTCTCGTGACATATTGTACTTTATGTTAGTGAAAAAATTTGGTCGATAAATTCAATATTTATTTGTGAAAAACTTCAAATTTTAGCAAAAAATGGCAAAAATGACAATTTTTCTAAATTTAAATGTATTTGCTTGTAAAACAGATAGTAATACCACACAAAATAGTTACTAGTTAACATCCCCCATATGTATACTTTATGTTTGCATCATTTTTTTCACGTACTTTTATTTTTCTAAGACGTTACAAGTCTTAGAACCTTAGCAGCAATTTCTCATATTTTCAAGAAAATTTCAATAGGCCATTTTTTCAGGGACCAGTTCCGTTCTGAAGTGGCTTTGAGGGCCTTCTATATTAGAAAGTCCCCCATAAATCACCCCATTTTGAAAACTGCACCCCTCAAGGTATTCAAAACCACATTGAGAAAGTATTTTAATCCTTTAGACGTTTCACAGGAAATAAAGCAAAGTAGAGTTGAAATGTACAAATTTAATTTTTTTTTGCTGAAATTCAATTGTAATAAAAAAAATCTGTAACACAGAAGGTTTTACCAGAAAAACGCAACTCAATATTTATTGCCCACATTCTGCAGATTTAAGAAATATCCAACATGTGGCCCTAGTGTCCTAATGGACTGAAACACAGGTCTCAGAAGCAAAGGAGCACCTAGAGGATTTTTGGGCCTCCTTTTTTTTTAGGAATATATTTTAGGCACCTTGTCAGGTTTGAGGAGGTCTTGTGGTAACTAAACAGTCGAAACCCCCAAAAAGTGACCCCATTTTGGAAACTACACCCCTCAAGGCATTTTTCTACGGGTATAGTTAGCATTTTGACCCCACAGTTTTTTTTGCAGAATTTAGTGGAATTAGTCTGTGAAGACGAAAATCACCTATGTTTCTGTGGAAACATAGAATTTTTTTTCATTTTTACAAGGAATAAAGGAGAAAAAGCACCCCAACATTTGTAAAGTAATTTCTTCCGATTACGGCAATACCCCATATGTGGTCGTAAACTGATGTTTGGACCCACAGCAGGGCTCAGGAGGGAAGGAGCGCCTTTTAGATTTTGGAGCACAGTTTTGGCTGGATTGTTTTTTAGTCCCGGAGGGACCAAAACAGTGGAAACCCCCCAAAAGTGACCCTATTTTGGAAACTACACCCCTCAAGGAATTTTTCTAGGGGTATAGTGGGCATTTTGACCCCACAGGATCTTTTTTAGAGCCAAGGTGACCAAAAAACAACAATTTTGGTTCTTTAAATTCTTTATTTCTTACAGCGTTCACCGTGCGCAATAAATTACGTTTTACTTTATTCTGCGGGTCCGTACGATTACGCCGATACCATATGTGTATCGTTTTTTTTTACGTTTTGCAGCGTTTGCACAATAAAATTACGTTTCTATAAAATAATTTATTTTCTGAGACACGCTATTCTGAACTGTAACTTTTTAATTTTTTTCATCAAAAAAGCTGTGGGAGGTCTTGTTTTTTGTGGGACGGGTTGTAGTTTTATTGGTACTATTTTGGGGTAAATGCGACTTTTTGATCACTTTTTATTCTATATCTTGGGAGGGATGGTGACCAAAAAATAGCGATGTTGACATAGTTTTCCGTTTATTTTGTTTGCGGCGTTCATCGTGCAGAAAAATTAACATTATAGTTTCATAGTTTGGGTCATTACGAACGCGGTGATACCAAATATGTGTACTGTTTTTTAACGTTTTCATTTTTTCCCTATAATAAATGACTTATTATAGGAAAACAAAAACTTATTTTTACACTTTTATAAAACATTTTTATTAACTTTTTTTTACTTTTTACACTTTATTTTTTTGACCTGCAGCTCTGATCGCTGCTAGAATACATTACACTACCTAGGTAGTGTAACGTATTCCAACTGTCAGTGTGACATCACAGTCACTCTGACAGTTAGGGTATGTGCACACGATGAGAGGCTTTTACGGCTGAAATGACAGACTGTTTTCAGGAGAAAACAGCTGCCTCGTTTCAGCCGTAATTCCTCCTCCTCGCATTTTGCGAGGCTTCTCTGACAGCCGTAAATTTTGAGCTGTGCTTCATTGAGTTCAATGAAGTACGGCTCAAATTACGTCTGAAAGAAGTGTCCTGCACTTCTTTTGACGAGGCTGTATTTTTACGCATCGTCGTTTGACAGCTGTCAAACGACGACGCGTAGGCAAACCCATTCAAAATGAATGGGCAGATGTTTGCCGACGTATAGTAGCCCTATTTTCAGACGTAAAACGAGGCATAACACGCCTCGTTTACGTCTGAAAATAGGTCGTGTGAACCCAGCCTTAGTCTACGAGGATCAGCAGAGGCTGATCCTCATAGGCTTCCATACATGGCAGACCCGGAGGCTGTTGCCTGACCTCCGGATGCCATTACAAGCATCAGCAGCCCCCACGATTGCATGGGGGCTGCTGATGTGCTACAAACCCCCTACATGCGGAGATTGCAATCGAGCCCCGCATGTAACGGGTTAATTGCCTAAATCAGCGGCGATGAGCCGCTGATCGGCAACACTGGAGTGTCAGCTGATCTCCAAGTTCCTGTCACTCTGACAGGAAGCCTATCAGGACCAGCCAAAGGTTGGTCCTGATGGGCTTCCGTCCATGGCAGACATGGAAGCCATTATTTGGCTTCCGTTTGCCATACTAACTATCGGCAAACCCCGCGATTTCGGACCGCTGGTCTGCCGATATGTTAGAAACCCCCAAAATTTGGCGATTGCAACGGATCGCAGAATTTAAGGGGTTAATTCACCGCAATCAGCGGCAAAGGACCGCTGGTCGGCAAGAGTGGAGTGTCAGCTGTCGGCGACAGCTGACCTCCCGATTCCCGGTGCACACTGTTGCCGACAGTGTGCACCGGGAAAAATTCAGTAACTGTACGTCGACGTGTGGGAAGTAAACTCCCGTGACGACGTACAGTTACTTACTCGTGCGGATAGGGGTTAACGATCAGATATATGCAAGACAATGAGCGATGTCATGGTGTAGCTAAAGGCTTATGGACCCTGGGGCAAGAATTCAGCTTGGGCCCCCTACCCCTTCCCAACACCACCAGACCCCTGCGAACGCCTATGCCCAGCAGCCTTACCCGACAGCCCCCATGGATGCCTTCACAGTATAATGCCCCCCATAGCTACCTCCACAGTATAATGCCCCCCATAGCTACCTCCACAGTATAATGCCCCCCATAGCTGCCCCCACACAGTATAATGCCCCCATAGCTGCCCCCACACAGTATAATGACATCCACATGGTATAATGCCCCAATGGCTGTGTCCACATAGTATAATGCCTCCCATAGCTGCCACCATACAGTATAATGCCCCCCCATAGCTGTGCCCACACAGTATAATGCCCCCACACAGTATAATGACCCCATAGCTGCCCCTACACAGTATAATGCCCCCATAGCTGCCCCCACATTGTATAATGCCCCACACACAGTATAATGCCCCCATAGCTGCCCCACACAGTGTATTCCCCCCCCCATAGATGCTCCCATACAGTATAATGCCCCCACAGCTGGCACCCACAGTATAATGCCCCCCATAGCTGGCCCCACAGTATAAGGCCCTCCATAGCTGCCCCCACAGTATAATGCCACCAATACCTGCCCCCACAGTATAATGCCCCCATAGCTGACCCCACAGTGTATTGCCATCCATACTGCCCCATACATTATAATACCCCCATACAGTATTATGCACCCCATATAATATAATGCCCCCACACAGTATAATTCCACCTATAGCTGCCCCCACAGTATAATGCCCACATAGCTGCCCCCACACAGGATAATACCCACCATAGCTTCCCCCACACAGTATAATGCCCCACACACACAGTATAATGCCGCTGATAGCTGCCCCACACAGTATAATGCCCCCATAGCTGCACCACACAGTATAATGCCCCCATAGCTACCCCCATAGTATAATGGCCCCCATAGCTGGCCCCACAGTATAATGCCCCCCATGGCTGCCCCCACTGCATTTTGCCACCCATAGCTGCCCCACAGTATAATGCCCCCACAGCTGCCCCACAGTATATTGCCACCCATTGCTGCCCCATACAGCATAATACCCACCATAGCTGCCCCCACACAGTATAATGCCCCACACACAGTATAATGCCACTGATAGCTGCCCCATACAGTATAATGTCCCCATAGCTGCCGCACACAGTATAATGCCCCCATAGCTGCCCCCATAGTATAATGGCCCCCATAGCTGGCCCCACAGTATAATGCCCCCCATGGCTGCCCCCACCGCATTTTGCCTCCCATAGCTGCCCCCACAGTATAATGCCCCCACAGCTGCCCCTACAGTATATTGCCACCCATTGCTGCCCCATACATTATAATGCCCCCATTCAGTATTATGCACCCCATACAATATACAGAGGCGTAGCTAGGCTCTCCAGCACCCGGGGCAAAGATTCAGATTGGCGCCCCCCCAACTTATTTCCTGACATCTCCTTCCCCCTCGCCATGTTTTCTTTCCCTACCAATCAATGAGATGTAATTTTTTGTTCACAATTTTTTTAATATAACTTGAGTATAAAAGCATTTCTACATTTTACAAGTTCTATAATGTAATTAACATAAAAATAAATTAAGAAAATAAATTAGAGGCCACACACAGCCCCCTGTAGATAGCGCCACACAGCCCCCCTCTTGTAGATAGTGCCACACACAGCCCCATGTAGATAGTGCCACACACAGCCCCATGTAGATAGTGCCACACACAGCCCCATGTAGATAGTGCCACACACAGCCCCCCTTGTAGATAGTGCCACATTACAAACAGATAGTGCCCATTTACAAAGGGGCAGCGTCCTGCTGCCTCTTTGTAAATAGCGCCACACTCCCCCCCCCCTTTTAAATAGCGCCACACTGTGAACAGACCGGTGAGCGGTAGCCTACCGATACCACTCTCCGCTCTGCCTGTTGTGACTTACCGGAGGAGCCGAGGAGGTCATTCGGCACAGGCAGCGGCGGAGTTTCTTCTGACTAGGGTTGGTGACAGCCAGGGCCGGCCTTCGCTTGGATGGCGCCCTGTGCGGGACTCTCTATTGCCGCCCCCTACACAAACAAAAAATTAACCACATATATAGACACGCTGAAACATATATACTGTACATACATAAAGTCAGATATTTAGACATACAGGCAACTATACATACACACATCTGGAATATATACATACAGGTAAATATATAGACGTACAGACACACACACACACACACCGGCATATAAATACACAGACAGGAACATATGCAAATACATAAAAGGCACAAATATACAAGCACAAAGACACATTCACAAACAGACCCATATATACGCACACAGGCACATATGTACACAGCACAGATAATGTAGTAGATGTTACCTGATGTCCTATGTAACAACACAGATAACACAGTGATAACTCTCTAAATACAGATAGTAGTGTTACCTGCAGTCCTATGTAACACAGATAAAACAGTGATAACTCTCTGAGTACAGATAATGTAGTAGCTGTTGCCTGCAGTCCTATGTAACACCACAGATAACTGTAACGGCAGGGGGTAGGGAGACGGACAAGTGAGCCCTAATCTACCCGCCACTCTGTCCCTGCCTACTTGCAACGACCCGCCCTAGGCGACGGGGTACAACTGGGCGGCGGTCCCTGCGCTCAGTAAGTGCACGACAAACACGACAAACATACAAGGAACACAAGCAAGGAAAAGGGGCCGTTGCCCACGGCAACACCGTGAGCAACCAGAGTGGTGAACGAGCCGAGTCAAGCCAGGAGTGTGCGAGGTACAAAACGAAAAGCAGAAGAGTAGTCGGTAACCCAGGGTCTGTATGGAGCAGGATCAAAAATAGCAGGAGCTGTAGCTGGGCCAGGAACCACAAGGAAGGAAACAAAAGCAATAACAAGCACCGAGGGACAGGAAGTGCAGGCTTAAATAGACCGAGGGCGGGAGCTAGCTGAGTCTGGCCAGGTTACGATAGGCTCTCCCACTCCTAAGCCTGCCAGCCTGAATGGTGGAAGCAGGAGTCAGTCTCAGGGATGTATTCTCAGGTGCTGACTGATTAGTTCTGGGAGTTAACCCCGCAGTGCCTGGCAGATCCTTTACAATAACATATTGTAGCAGAGCTGAGATTGTAATTTAGCACTATGTGTTATCTGTGGTGTTACATAGGACTGCAGGCAACAGCTACTACATTATCTGTACTCAGAGAGTTATCACTGTGCTATCTGTGGTGTTACATAGGACTGCAGGCAACAGCTACTACATTATCTGTAATCAGAGTTATCACTGTGTTATCTGTGGTGTTACATAGGACTGCAGGTAACACTACTACATTATCTGTACTCAGAGAGATATGACTGTGTTCTCTGTGGTGTTACACAGGACTGCAGGTAACAGCTACTATATTATCTGTACTGTGTAGCAGAGCTGAGATTGTAATTTAGCACACAGTACAGATAATGTAGTAGATGTTCCCTGCAGTCCTATGTAACATCACAGATAACAGTAATATCTCTCTGAGTACAGATAATGTAGTAGATGTAAGAGACAAACACATGCGGAGACACAGACAGACAGAGACACACACACACTGTAACATATACACATACAAACACAGAGACACACATTACACACAGACACTCGCCATGTCTCCTTGCTGACAGGTCAGGACGGACTGTGTGTGGGCGGGGCTTCCTCTTCTGCTTCTCGGCAGAGCACAAAGCACAGGCAGATGCAGGAAGGCTGCAGCACGGGAGTGGACCTGTCCCCTGACCTGAGTCATCTGACCTCATGTCACTGACGTGAGGTCAGGTGACTGGACTGGTCCACTCCCTGGCCGTCACAGACCCCAGTCAGAACGCCGTAATGTCCTGGCTCTTCCTAAGCTGCTGCAGTTGTCCCACATACGGGGCACCTGTCAGCAGCGATCAGCTGCTCTTCGGCGCCCCCCTATCAGTATCCTCCAGGCTGCGCCCGGGGCACATGCCCCGCCTGCCCCCCCCCCTAGCTACGCCCCTGCAATATAATGCCCCCATACAGTACAATGCCCCCATACAGTACAATGCCCTCCATATCTTCCCCATACTGTATAATGCCCAACATACAGTATAATGCTCCCTCAGCTGCCACTATTTCAGTCACCCTGCCATACCCAGTATAATGCCCCATATGTACCTAATAGAAAAATGACAACGTTATTACTTACTGTATGCAAAACAATGAGTGACGTCACATCCTTGATGACTGTTTCATAAGGCAGCGACATGATGTAATGAAGATTGGTGATTTACAAATTAATGTAAGAATTGCATAGCTGCAGCAGCACTTACTCACAGCAATGACTGCTTAACTACCACACTGACACTGACTGACTCTTATCTCTCTCTAAAATCGATTTCCCTATCAAATTATTGTAAATCTATCTATTATCTTCTCCTCAAGATGAAACACACTCACTGACACTAATCCACTATCTATTTCTATTCTGTGTTAAAGGAACAGTGTCACGAAACAATTTTTTTTTACATCAGTTTGGTTTTAGTGTTTTATTAAAACTTTTATATTTATTTGTGTGTTTGTGTTTTACTTTTTTTTATTTTTACACTTTTTCTTCCCTATGGGGGCTGCCATTTTTTTTCCATTTCTGTATGTGTCGATTAACGACACATACAGACATGGAATACGGCACATACATCCCCATAGTGAATGCGAACGGGGCCCGTTCCATTCACTATGCTGTACGCCGTCTGTGTGGGAACGGCACATGCGCCGCTCCCACACAGTCCAAGTTGAACTGCGCGCCATCCGGCGCCATTTTCCTGTGGACCGGAAGTCGCGGTCGGACAGTAAGATTACTACTTCCGGTCGCGGCTTCCGGACTTGTGCACTTGGAGCGGCGGTAGCAGACGGAGCGGATGGACCGGAGGGAGCGGCGGCGACTGGAGCAGGTAAGTTATTTCTATGTATGTTCGTGTTTTACTGTGTTTACTAGTGTATGTTAACCTACTACACTGTGTGTTAGCTCAAAAAATGGTGACACACAGTGTAGGAGGTTTGACCGTTCAATCCCCTCGTTTCTCCCGGCACCAGCCAAGATAAAGGAGGGGGGATTCTGAGAGCTCACTAGAGCGAGTGAGTTTTCCCAAATTTTGCAGCATAAAGCAATGTGGTTGCTTTACCACATGCAATGCTGCAATTTTGGGAATTGCTCCATCTAGTGACCAGCACTGGGAAATATTATAAATTAGAATCTAATTTATAATATTTCCTGACTAGTGAAAAAAAGTAAAAAATTAGAACAATGTTTAATCATTTTTACACTAACTGTTCAATTAAAAAAAAAAAAAAAAAAAAAAAAAACTCGCGACACATTCCCTTTAAACTATCCCTCACACTCTGATGTCCTGTCTCTCCTCCCTGTATCCCCACAAAGCACCAGCATTTCCTAGTTAGGCTGTTTACAGTGGCTATGAGTCATATGACTGTCATTCATTAAGTCATCCATGACTCACTCCTATATCCCTCATGATTGGCTGTGCTAGAAAGAGGGATGCCTGCAAGGCATTATGAGGAAGCCCGCCAAGGTCATGTCATCCTTCTGCTCTGTCTTCTTGTCTTTTACTGATCTGTAAAATCGTGGCCACTATTTTGAGCGATTTATGCGAAACGAGTTCCAAAAGTTTCAGATTCACTTAAATCCAAAACTTTTCGGAAATAGGAAATTTATTTGATTTGTGTCAAATTGATTTGCTCATCTCTAGTGATTACGTGATTGTTTGAAATTTCAGATTTTGCTGGGGCCATACGGCCATATTACAGTGCCATACAACCTCAAAGTGGTACAGAGCCCTAATATGACACCCATAACATTCTTTGAGAGCAAACTATACTTCTGTACGCCTCTAAATTTGTAAGAAGACAGAAAGGGGCAGCAGGCTTCATCTGCTGCCATATTATGTGTACTGTGCTGTATGGAGGCATCATACAGAAGCACAAGGAGCGGTGGTGGCTTATAATCGGGCTTTCAAAATTTTGGAAAAACCATTTATTCTATAAAGTTTTACAAATATAATAGTAACTGATAAAAACGATAGCCATCACCTTTTCTGGGTCGACAACTTTTCATCCTATTCAGAATAGGTAGTAAGCACATGAATAATAACATTGTTCCCTCTGTATTTTCAGTACTCTGCATTTGTTAAATTATTGAAAGAACAGATGGATTAGGGATGGTAATCAATAAAGATTAAATGTCCGACATTTCCTTGTGACATATTTAGATGTGTAATTAATATACTTATGTAAAGTATCCCTACAAAGTGAATGTAAGCATGGAGCCGCAGGGACTACATATTGACCTACAATTTTTAGTTTGTCTTCAGCCACTAGGCCAATGGCAGACACCAATACATTTTATGTAAGTTTCTAAGACTAAACCAGTTTTATGGTATCATAAGTAAAATTATAAACTCAATAGAGAGCCATTGGAAGGCTCATTAGCAACTTCATGATATATCACCTATATTGTACAAAGTGA
The DNA here is from genome assembly GCF_050947455.1 of Rhinoderma darwinii. NCBI lineage: Eukaryota > Metazoa > Chordata > Amphibia > Anura > Rhinodermatidae > Rhinoderma > Rhinoderma darwinii. The sequence continues at coordinate 355,671,289 of NC_134690.1, read as the reverse complement.
TGTATTCATTCACATTCAATTTTGCATTCCATTGAGGAGGTTAAATAAAGATATAATATACAAATTCAACTCTAAATGTATGTTGATGATCCTGTGGTCACATCACTGTAATTTTAAAAGGAAAGTTAATAAATCAAAATATGATATGCTAATTACATTTTTGCATGTTAGAGGCGTATTCTGGTTTCAATATACTGTATAAAGCTTGTTCATTGTGTAATGTAAGGTTATGCAGTTTTCTAATATAGTTGGTTATCAATTCTTTAAGGTTTTCAAAATCTCTGCAAGTCACTTGTAATGAAAACTTACAATGTTTATTCCAGAGGATAAAACTTTGTGCTAGTCATGTTATGGACACACAGTTGCACTACTAGTTACAAGAGAGAACTTGATAACTGTACTGTAACAAATCCTGTACCTGTGCGATCATCCCATGACCATGACAGAGTTTTAACCTCTTGAAGTTAACAATTAAGGATGCCAGTCAATGACTACTGGCAGAGAACTTGAAATCTTCAACCCCCAAACTATCAGCGGTTTTCATTAAAATCAATGGGTGTCCATGTAATTTGCAAATGTGTCGGGTCCTCCAAAGCAAGAGAAGCTCTCTGTAACTATTTTCCATTCTGGTTAATTAATTTGGGTCCTTAACGGTGTTCCCCCCTATATTTTTTCTGAATTTTCTAATAGGGCATTTGAAAATGGGCTTATTAAACCACACAACAAACTATAAGTTTAACATGTACATGTGGCTTATTTCTACCTTAAGGGTACACTAAAGCTTAAAAGGGTTGTACAGTATTAGAGAAAAAGTGCTCTTTTCCAGGATTTGTGCCATTCTTGTCCATGGGCTGTGCCTAGTGTTGTAGCTCATCCCCACTCAAGTGACTGGTACTGAGCTGCAATACCAGATACAGTACAACCCATAGACAACAGGGACGTTGTTTCTGGATAAAAAAAACTTTTTCCCTAATTCTGGTAAACTCTTTCAAATATATATATATATATATATATATATATATATATATATATATATATATATATATATATATATATATATTTCTATCTCCTAATTAAAAATATATACTGAGACATTTTTTTTCTTAACTTCTAGTCGACTAAGGAAAATGACGGAACCCTTGCACAACTGAGACAAACGGAAACCATTTGCCGTGGATCCATCACAATTGAAAACAATGATGATGCAATCGGAAACCTATGGTTTACGTTTGTTTCAGTCAGTGTTCCGTTCTGATGGAAAGCTCTGACGGAATGCCAGAACGGAGCCCTGATTCAGATGTGAACGAAGCTTGAACTTCACTTGTATTAGCTGCTGGCTTTTTGTTTAGTGTCTATTTACAAAAAGTATAAAAATAAATAAATCAAAATCTATCAGGTCAAGTTGATATAATGACCTTGAGCATATTTAACCGAGAAGTCAATTAAATGCTTCTTAATACTCAACTGAGACTTGTGTTTCCATGGCTTTCACACTTGCTTGGCATCAATAATAATGAAAAATAATGCAATTATTTTTCTGTTCAACATAATAATGGGTGTATTACAATGATACATTTTAACTTCCTGTATGGTTACTAGTGCCCATACACGGTTGACTCCATACTGAAAACAGTAACATATAAATATGCAATAGAGATATCATACATTGCTATATATTTTAGTGGAGCTAATTTATTAGACAACATGTCTTAAAGAAGTTTTCCCATCTTGGATGTTTATAGCATATCCATAGATATCCACAGATACCCCGTTCTTCATGAGCTTAGTATGGAAGAACCTGTGAATCACCTGGGAATGACTGCATGTGTGTCGACGATTCACAGTGAGCAAGTAGAAAGCGAGGGGAGGCAGCGCTCGTACGAGCACTGCAGCCCCTTCAAAACAGCTGATCGGTGGGGGTCCTGGGAGTCGGACCCTGACCGATCAGCTATTGATGGCCTATCCTGAAGATAGGCCATACATTTTTAGGGACTGGAAATCTCTTTTAAGGAGGACCTGTTAGCTCTCCTGACATGTCTGTATTAGTAAATAATTGTATTCCCCACAAAATAACAAATCTAAAGCATTTTTTTCTTAGAACTCTGTTATAAAAATGTGTGAATACATTCACAAATGGATGTTACCATTCTCCTTAATAGGGGTTAATAGTGCACGTCTGTAAACCGTCTAACACTGTCCAATCAGTGCTATCAGTGTCACACTTTGTAGGGACACCCCCTTTAAACAAAGAAAATCGTAACGCCCAGTTGTCACTTTATTCATACATTTCCAGTAGGAGTAACAGTGAAACAACACAAAGCAGAGTTCTAAGAAAAGATGCTCCAGAATTGATATTGCATAAAAGAAGCAAAAATTTACGAAAAACAGACATTACTTTTTTTTTTTTTTTTAAAAACAGCGCAACAATTTTTTTTATTGCAGATAGTGTGTATGGAACTGATATTATCTTTCATAAGGGGAAAGAAAAATAATAGATTTAACAAAAGAGGAAACACATCCAATAGTCAATGGGTACAAGACATTTTTTATTAACTCTTTGTTGCAGAAAATATATAACACATTACATCACACACACATCTATGAGTGGTAAAGGATAGCTATGTGCACAGTGAACGGATCTGGATCCAGTAATAGCCGACATTAAAGGGGTTTCCCAGAGCCCAAAAATGTGCTAGAGTTAGGGAATGTGATTAAATAACAAAAGCAATATTATTGACCTGGTGTATCCCCCAGCTGCTCGGTGGTCTGCCGATCTTTGTTAGCTGTCTTGAAGTGATGTCATGCAGTTTACTCACACGCATGTGACAGCTGCATTAGCGCGGAGGCAAGGGATTGGCATGTGTGGGTATGTCTGCATATTATCACTGTAGGACAGCTAACAAAGTTGGTTTCTACCACTTAAGCGACAGTTAGGGTATGTGCACACGATGAGAGGCTTTTACGTCTGAAAAGACAGACTGTTTTCAGGAGAAAACAGCTGCGTCGTTTCAGACGTAAATGCTGCTCCTCGTATTATGCGAGGCGTCTTTGACGTTTGTAATCTTGAGCTGCTCTTCATTGACTTCAATGAAGAACGGCTCAAATTACGTTGCAAAGAAGTATCCTGCACTTCTTTGCCGAGGCAGTCAATTTACAGCTGTCAAACGACGATGCGTAAATGACAGGTCGTCTGCACAGTACGTCGGCAAACCCATTCAAATGAATGGGCAGATGTTTGCCGACGTATTGTAGCCCTATTTTCAGACGTAAAACGAGGCATAATACTCCTCGTTTACGTCTGAAAATAGGTCGTGTGAACCCAGCCTAATCGAGTGATGGGAAGGATATACCAAGTGAGTAATATTTCTTATAAAATGTTATCACATTCCCTGCCTTTAACCTACTATTTAGGGCTTTCATAAAGCACCCTTAAGTAATATATATGGGATAATGAACCCCTACTGTAAATGGTAAAATTATTAGCAGTTATCTGTGACCATATGTGTTCTGTGACCATATAAAAGCATGAAGTACATTTATATAGGTCAAGGAACACCGAGGGGACTTCTAATATTCTTAACAATTCATAGAAGGGGGTATATTATTCCATATCATACAAACCTTAGCAGCTGCAGAATCTATTTTTTAAGAGAAAATGTGAGCTGTCTGTCCACCATTTATTAACTGACTGATATGAACCACCCTCTTCCTTTTTATAAAGAAGGTCTGCAGCAGCTAAGGTCTATATTATGGTGTTTTATAGCAGCTGGGGCCCAGAGTGGACACAGACAGCAGAGGTCCCTGGTGCAAGACCAGTATTTGGGCACCTTGCCCTCAAGAAGCTTATCAAAGAGCTACCTCCTTATGACACTCTATTAAACCACTGGTAATTGGGAGCCCATATCATAAGTTAAATCCCTTATATATGAAATGTAATAGACAGTAGGAAGCTGATTCTATGGCAGCAGTGGGATCTTATACCTACCGGGCCCCTGTGCAGCTGCAAAGGTTGCACATATGGTATGTCCGTCCCTGGCATTACTGTATATAATACATACAAAATCTGCTGAAGAGCATTTAAAAAAAAAAAGAAAGATGGATCACTGCGCGAACGGCCGCGATCCCAGCCTCCTGGCCGTCTGCCAGCGTCTGACTCCACGGAGATGCCAGCTTGTGCGGCCTTCCCGTCCGGGACTGTCTAATAGGGTGCGCGCTCGTCCCCGGCATTAAAGGGCCAGCACGCACACACACTAAAGTTTCCCTAACCTATCCCCGTATCCCCTTGGACTATAAAAAGGGCTCCACCCTTCCACTCCTTGCCTGAGCGTTGTTGTCTACCCGGGTTCGTATTGCAAATGGTCCTTTAGTTGTTTCCTGCTCCCAGTGTTTCCGTGCCCTGCTACCTGTATCCCATTCTGTGTTTGAGCCTTTCTAGTGTTGGAGTCGTGTTGTGTCTTCTACTATGCCTGTTGTAATACACCACGTCTGGTGTCACCTGCCACTCCTGGTATCATCCGCCACGTCTGGCACTACCTGCCACGTCAAGCTCCATCTGTGCCAAAGTCTCTGCAACTGTCTGGATTATCTCAGGTACCCTTGTGCTACGAACTTTTGCATAGGCTGGGACTTGTCCAGCTGCCACTCCACTACGGCAGAGCGGCCCAGTGGGTCCACATACCCCTAAACTTTTATGACTATTTAAAATACTAAAATACAATCTGATAGAATATATATATATATATATATATATATATATATATATATATATATAAAAGTATATATATATATTTTTTTCATCTGTGAATAACCAAGGCTGCCCATACACATAGTGATAGTGTGCTCCAAGGGCAGGAATGAAGTTGCAAAACAGCGTGCATGGTCTTAATGCAAATTGCCATTTTCATAAGCGTTTTTTGGCCACGAGGCTTGTACAGGGTGAAGTACATTGAAACCAGTCGTTTATTTGGCAATGCAATATATTATTGCTGCTTTATGTTACAGGTAAATTTACATACCACGGCTGATCATTGTATAAATTGAAATTTACCTCTTACTTGATTACATTTTTGACCAGATCTTACTTTCTTGTTCTATTACTTTATTTTTATTCTCTTTCCATTTACCTTGTCAGTGAATGCGTTTTCTAATAAAAGCACTTTATCACACTTAGCTTTAGGTAATTATGTATTCTACAAATGCCAAGTGTCAAGTGGTTATTAACATGCCCTGACAACAATATACTTAACTTATATTTGATTGCCTGATTTCTCATTTTTCAGAAGAGCTCTTGCAGGGTTTTGTTGACGTACAATGGCTGCACATCGCATTTATATCTTGTCTAAACTTCAATTGTGCAAAAAACAGTGGCCAGTCATATTTATTTCAAGTACTTGGAACAAATATCTCTTTGTTTAAAGTATTCAACTAGAGAAATATCAACTTTATGTTTTTTTGCTCCATGTTTTGTTTTAGTCTTATATTTAAATCCCAAAAATATAACAAATTGTCCTGTAAAAACAGTAAAGTTCTCTGAGCATACCCCTGTTTCTTAGCTATTGCTTTCTAACTATTTTTACAAATTATTCTTTTGGTAATGTATAATGGATTATAGATAAGACATTCCCTGAGTATTAGGGTAATTCAAGTGCAATTCTGTGCTGGTATTACGAACGCAAATCCCGATCCTATCGTGGGTCTGATGACCTGAACTAACGGCATCAATAGTCCTTATTATAATAGGAGTTCTAGTCATCAGACCGGCAGTTCAGACCAGGATTTTGTGCTCGTCTTACATTCATGTAAAACTGACTTTATTTATGCTCTGCTGTTATAATAACTATAGTCCAAAAATCCCTATAGTAATTTTTGGATCAGGGTTTCTTATAACATTTATTCACCATCTTCCCACTACAATAAACTTTCTACACACACTTCACTTCTTCCAGCATGCTCTGGTAATATGTAAAACACAATTTTGCTATCATTCAGTTATTCTATTATCCTATAACAATTTTACCTTTATAATATACCGTATCTGGCATGTGCATCTAAATAATGGGCAAAATATATAATAAAATAACCAATAATATATCTATAGTAATTCCGAAATAATATGTCAGGAAAGTTCTAAAATCTCCAATTGAAATGTATTAATTTCTCTCCAGTGAATATTACTTTAGTAGATAGCTTTCCAGGACTACAGCAAATGGAAGCTGATAGCATTGATACATTTCTGGTGTAGATATCATGTTTCAAAAGTCAAGAATGGTCAAGAGGGTCGATCCAAACTAAGTTAAATGGGAGTTGCAATGTCCAATAATGTGAAATTGCAATTGTTCCTTGGAGTAATTACATATAGTGTATGTTGTTTAGTTGACAAAGCCCTTTATTATCAATACCGAGAGGATGAATATGATGTAATTAAAACTGAACTTTTAATTATACTGTAAGTACAAAAAGAGACCAAACAAGGTGTAGTCACATGACAATACACACAAAAACATGCAAGAGATAGTGGGGGTGAGGGGTAAGCGTGACCCCACTGTATAATCAGGCCAGTTGTAAACTCTTGAGTATTATAAGCCTTGCGTATAACACAATGTATAGTTTACGACACTTTAATAAAGCTTAAGTAACAAGGAACAGTCCAAACAGCTTTAGATGTGTCAATCTCCTGGGTGATAGGTCAGTCTGGTGTCATGGTTGGGGAGGGAGGAAGAATATCAATAATTTTCTATTACACCCTGTTTGCAGGCTATCCTCCTTGTCCTATCCAACCATCAGCGGTAATTGTGCACACCCTGCAACCCAGAGGCATAGCTAGGTTCTCCAGCACCCGTGGCAAAGATTCAGTTTGGCGCCCCCCCAACAACTTTCCTGACATCTCCTTTCCCCTCACCATGTTTGTTTTCTCTAGCAATCAATGACGTGTCATTTCTTTTCCACATTTTTTTTATGTAACTCGAGCATAAAAACATTTGTACATTTTACAAGCAATATAGTTCTATACACAACACCAGATCCAAGCTCATTACATATATACAGCACCAGAACAAAGCTCATTACATATATACAGCACCAGAACAAAGCTCAGTACATAAATACAGCATGACAACCAAGCTCAGTACATAAATACAGCTCCAGTACCAAGCTCTATACATATATACAGCACCAGAACAAAGCTCATTACATATATACAGCACCAGAACACAGTTAATTACATATATACAGTACCAGAACAAAGCTCAGTACATAAATACAGCTCCAGGACCAAGATCATTACATATATACAGCTACAGAACCAAGCTCAGTACATAACTACAGCCCCAGAAAAAAGCTCAGTACATATATATATAGTACCAGAACCAAGCTCAGTACATATATACAACACTAGCACAAATACAGCTCAATTTAGTGCAACCCCTGCCGTATAGTTTCACACTAAGTAAGGATATGTTAAGGATATGCTGGGAGCTGCAGATCATAAAGTGAATACAGTACTGATTAGAGGCAGAATAAACATTTACATTAAGTGACTCACCGGTGACGTCTCAGATTCTAGTTATTTTTCTCCATCCGGTTCAGACTTCTATGATGACTTTTCTTGGTCACAGCCCATTTCTGCAGTTTCCCACTCAGATGTCTTCAGCTTCTCACTATACCACACACTACGCCCCATAATATAATAGCACCATACACTGCACCTCTAATTATAATAGCACCAGACACTGTGTCCCACACACACACACACACACACACACCGAGCCCCCTGTAGATATTGCCTGCCATAGAGCCCCATGTAGATAGTGCCCCCCATAGAGCACCCTGTAGATAGTTTCCCTATATAGCCCACCCCTGTATATAGTGTCCCACATATAGCTGCCCCTATAGTACTCCACAGATAGCCCACCCCTGTATATAGCCCCCCTGTAGATATATCCCACCCCTGTATATAGTGCTCAACATATAGCCCACCCCTGTATATAGTGCTCCACATATAGCCCACCCCTGTACATAGTGCTCCACATATAGCCCACCCCAGTATATAGCCCCCCTGCAGATAGAGCCCATCCATAGATAAAGCCCCCCCTCATAGATAAAGCAACCCCCTGTAGATAAAGCGACCCCCCATAGATAAAGCCACCCCCCGTAGATAATGCCACAAACTTTTTTTATTAGGATAAAAAAAAAATATACAAACTCACCTTAATCCGGTTCCCGCACCATCCGGCGGCAATGGAGACCTGCTCTCTTCTGCGCAAGTCTCCTGGGATTGAACGACGCAAGCAGCGTGATGACGTGATCGCGCTGCTTGCGTCTATGAAAGGCGCTGATCGGCATGGCAGAATGACTTTCCCTGTCAATCAATGCCTTTCAACGATGCAAGCGGCGCAAAATATTGCGCTGCTTCCATCGTAGAAAGGCGCTGAATGTCCGGGCACAGAACATACCCGGCAATTCATTGCTTCTAATTGTACCTGTGTCCTATAGACGCAGGTACAATTATAGTGCAGGAGGGGATGGCGGCAGCTGGTTTTAGTGGCACCGCCGACCCCTCAGAGAGGCAGCACGCTGCCGTCATGGACGGTGCGGCCCTGGCATCCCCCTCTAAGTTGCGCCCGGGGCACATGCCCCGCCTGCCCCCCCCCTAGCTACGTCCCTGCTGCAACCCATCATAAGTGTGAGCTAAACGCTCAGCTCCACTCCGGAATACCTCTTTTTTTGCCCCCTGGATCTTTTGATGAACCCAGTACATTAACCCCTTCCCGCCCCATGATGTAGTAATACGTCGCAATGAGCGGGTCGTTCCCATGAACCACTGTACTATTATGTCATGGTGATGTGTGGGCACAGGAGCTGTATACGCACCATCAACAGTGGCTGTGGTCTGTAATTTACAGTTGTCATCCTGCTTTAATGTCAGGATTAAGATCATTTCTGATCTGGTTTGTTTTACCCCTTAGGTGCTGCAGTCAATAGCAACCTATGGTCCCAATGACCTAAGCATCTAAGGTCTTTGACAGAGGTAGGGGGCTCAATCTGTCAACCCATCAGTGTTCCCGCGTTGCGATCGTGCAGCGCTGATGGGTTGTCATGGCAGCTGGGAGCCTTATAAAGGCCCCAGGTCTGCCAAGGATATGTGCCTATTACAGAAGTATTGCAGTATATTATTGATATATTATTTAGACTATCACAGGATTGCAGAGTTAAAATAATATTAATAATTAAATTAAGTTTTTTTTTAAAATATAAATACAATTTTAAAGAAAAAAAAAAGCAGTATATTTGGATTTTTGAATATGTTTTGTCTGAACTTTGACCTTGTTTGTATTTTTTAAGGATATGTGCACATTTGTAATCATTTTTTCTTTGCTCCAAGGTGAAATCATAAAATAAAGAAATTAGCAAATTGTCTTGATTATAAATATCCTACTGTTTTGTGTACACAGCACCTATGCAGACCTATATGCCATGTTGATGCTGTTTCTTGGTTATAGACTACAAACAAAAACTCTGTGTAGTCTGATCTTACAGTCATGCATTACATAACTAACTCTGCCCCTATTTCTTGTTAACCTACTCCTGAGTACTGTAGAGGCATACAGTTGGAGGGGGTTGGAGACATAGATTTACCGGGGTGGGGAAGGGGTGAGCATGCTTCACAGAGGACACTCACTGTGCTCTTAACTTGTAGCACAACAAGCAGGTTTCTAAGCATAGGCATGCATTTCAAATACAAAAATCCGATAACATAATGCAATCTAAACCATTGAAGATTCACAAATACATATCTAAAAATTATTTTCCATAACAAAGGTATACAAGTTGATATAGTACCTTGGCTATTCAATTTGTCTTAAGACTTTGTGTTATATTTCTACTGTACATATATATTAATAAATCTATGTTCTGAATATTTATATTTAGAGTGTACCCAACTTTTCAGCTGACTTTTCAGAATAAGCCTTTATATGTGTGTACATGAGGAATAACATTATTTCTGGCCATTACATTACTTCTATTCTGCATTATTTAGGAGATTCCCCCTTCTGCAGGCTCTATATCTAATTCTCAGTTATCTCTGAGCTAGTGAGCAGAGCCTAACAGCTATCGTGTTTTCTCTACACTGCACACAGAGAGGAGGAGAATTCTGCTCTCCTATCTCCATTACATATTATAGAAGCAGCAACAGCATGGAGAAGTTTATATAGCAGTAATGAACAGTGTAGCTGAGAATACAGCACTAGGGTGTCATATAACTCTTACAGGCTGCTGCAGCAGCATCTGTTTGTGTGTCTTTCTCAATCTGCTCTTGCTCCCCGCCCTCTCCATAGATTTCTATTGGAAGTCAGTGAAGAGACACACCCCCATTTTCTGTAGTCTGTCTGCTCTTAACTAGGGACAAATTTTACTTGACAACAGGGGGTGGACAGCAGATTACAGGAAGGGAAACAACTAGTAGCAGTAACGTCACATAGAATTTGCAGGCATAAAACAATTACATTTTAACAGTAAGTAAATTACAATGTTGATATATATCAGGTATACTATTAGATTAGCATAAGTTGTTTGAAAGCTAAGCAATACTATTGGCATACATATAAAATCGTATAAGTGCAAGTTCACCTTTAGACAATTTGAGGCCAATAGATCTAAAATATGAAAAAAATATACTAATTTGTAACATATTTTTTTACTTTTTCTGCCTCCTTAGTCCAGTTTCATTCCTGAGTGTATTTGCTGCTGTTTTATAGAATCATGTCGTTAACTAGTGGATTCTGACCACACAAAATCTCCTGTGTAGTCAGGATTTATCAGGAGAAGCTCTTCGAAACACAAACTGTTCTCTAGTGTTTCATTCTCTGTAAGACATGATGCAAGATGTGGCCTCGGGGTGTCCCGGACTAGAGGTGTGGCCGACGCAGGAGTGTTGCGACACTGTGGGTAGGCTACTTCTCATTACCCACAACTGGCTCCAGGCCTAACCACTCATCATGCCCGACGATTCCCCAACATCTCCACAGCAGCTCTTCCCATCAGCTATCTCTATCACAGACAGGTTCCTCCTATTCTACATGAACACTGAACTTGGTTTGACGGTAACACTTATATTGATTTTATAGATTAGGCGCCGCCGTTAACATCAAGACATAGCATAGCCATAGTAACAATGATATCCTGGTGCTGTTATGGCCAGCAGTAAATTCAGAAAAGATGGCGTCTGGGCCGTACATCCCGGAACATAGGAATTTAGCCACCAGCGAGCCAACCATCAATATGTCTGTACAGATAAATGGTCATAATATTACAGTGCAATACACAGCACAAAAGAAATACAACAGGCAGTACAGGCCGCTCCTCCTGTAGAACTCCACTTAGGGGGTGGAAACAGCATTAAAGGGGTTATCCGGATTTTTAAACATTTTAATAAGGGCTGCAAATGAAATAAATAAGCAATACTTACCTATCCTTGGCCCCTGCAATCCATCGATGATGCTCCGGTGGCACTCCAGGTGGTAGTTTACATGCAGGTAGCATGTAACTGCTGCAGCCAATCAGAGTGAACCCGGTGAACCCTCTGATTGGATGTAGCGGTCACATGCTTCCTGCATGTAAAAAAACAATTGGTGTGCCGCAGTAGCGTCAGTGCTGGATTGCAGGGGACAAAAATAGGTAAGAATTGCTTTCTTTGGTTATTTATTTCATTTGCAGTCCTTTTCACGAACATTTTTACAATCTGGATAAGCCCTTTAATGCTGTTCCCACTCCTAAGTAGAGTTCTAACATGTACTACTGTTAACATGCACTTGGGTGCAGTTAATGGCTATGTCATGAGCCTGGCTGTTATGCTTTTGTGTGCACCATTATCTGTTGCTTGGCTGGTGTTGGTACCCTCATGCTCGTTCATTGTCTATCCTTACATTTTAATTCCCTGCGGTCCCCTGATGAACCACTCATTTTTTGGAGAGAAACGCTTTGGAACTGTTGTGACATAGGGATATCCTGAAAAGGTTGAGCAGGGAAAGTATCCAGCACGGGGTCACCCCTGTTGAGGTGGTTGTATTTTTTCCTCTCCTATCAAGGCACATATGGCCCTTAGTATTGACAGAGCTTTAATCTTAGATTATCAGCAATTAATCCCTCTGGTTATTCCTGTATATATGATCTGCCCATAAATATTGGCTAAGTTTTGCTTTATTTTATCTTTGGTTTTTTTCAATTATCTATTCTTTTTATATATGAATATTAAATAAATGTTACGTTTTAGAGGCTGACGCAGCTCTAATTGATCGATATGTTCTAATTGACCCATACTTTGGCATTTTTGGACTATCGTTGTAACAATAAATATACCATATTTTGTCATATAAACATATATACAAATTCTCCCCCACACTCTTAGTTCACACGTTGCGTAAATACTGCAGATTTTCTGCAATGGAATTTGTTACGGAAAGTCCGCAGTAATTACAGTAGCAGCAAAGTAGATGAGATAAAACAAATCTCATCCACACGCTGTGTAAATACTGAGCGGAAAAAACACTCAGAAATTGACCTGCGGTGCAGAATTTTATTCCGCAGAATAATCACTGTGCATATATGGACAGTGATGTCAGGGGCTTCCCCAGAGACGGGGTCCCGGAGCAGAGCCGCTAGCGCTCTGACTGGGACTCCTTTTCTCCTACTGCCACTGCCATTATCAAAACTGTCCTGTTATGCTGCCAGTTTGCTCCCTGAAGAGCCAGTATGAGAGGCTGGGGAAACATGTTGGAGCATTGAAATTAATATGGGGACTATCTAACAGAATAGTATAGAAGCTCTGTGAGTCTGGAGGCCGCTCTTGCCAGAGCAAACCAGCAGCCTCCAACATATACAGAGCAAAGGACTTCAACTCCCACACAAACAAGAGGACTTGTGATCAGGGTCCAGGCTAGTGTGGGAATTGTATAGATGTTAGTCGGTCCCTATTGCACACAAACAGAAAGTGCCACTAGTAGATACAGTCCTGAGACTCTAACTCTGGTCAGAATTGTATTTTAAACACTTTTACACCAGGGTGTTTGTTTATTTATTTTTTTGTACCTTTTTAAACAAATCCAATAAAGCTTACGTTTTAGATTTAGGTCACGTCCTGCCACTATTTTATATTGTTTAGCTCAGCAGGACAATCAGCTAAGTGAACACTACTACAATCACTTAATAAGTACAATCACTGTGCATATATGGACAGTGATGTAAGGGGCTTCCCCAGAGACGGAGTCCCGGAGCAGAGCCGCTAGCGCTCTGCCTGGGACTCCTTTTCTCCTCCTGACATCACTGTCCATACAAGGGCAAATTTGCAGCTTGTATCACTGAAAGAGAAAGCCCCGTCATCTCTCATTCTGAATTTTCTGAGGAACAGTCTTAGGGTAGGGACACACATAGAGTAAACTCGGATATCACTGCGAAAAATCTGCAGCATAATACAGTAGCAGCAGAGTGGATGAGATTTTAAGAACTCTCATCCACACACAGTGGAAATAAACTGCAGAGAAACTGTTTATAAATTAACCTGCGGTGCCTTTTTTTTTTACTCCGCAGCATGTCAATTTAAACTGTGGAATCACTGCTCTTTTATTTCAGGTTTTCCTCATTAAAATCAACAACAAATGTTTTGATTTTTGCGACAGGAAAAACTGATTTCACCACAAAAATCGCAAATCAGAAGAAACAAAAAAAGCTTTTTTGGGTTTAAAAATAATTTAAAAAAAGTTCATACTTACCCCTGGGCATTGTCATAGTGACGGGTCCCTCTGTTCTGAGTGCAGCCTGGCCTCATGTGGAGATGTTTCATCCTATGTGACTGCTGCAGGCAATCAAAGGATGCAGTGGTCACATGGACTGCAGCAATACCAGAGGTGGCCGAGCTGTACTCAGAGCAGAGCGATGCATCGCTATGACATCGGAGAACGGGGTAAGTATGAAGTTGTTGTTTTTCTGGGTGGAATTCCCTGCGGCTTCCAGGGTGGATACACTGTGTTCTTTTATGCAGCGTGTCCTCCCTGTGTACACTTACCCTTATTAAAGGTCCAGGTGCTCTGTAACCTATTGTGAAGCTGATAAAAACTTTAAATATGGTAATGTCAAAAGGTCAATGCTGTTCTGGAACTGGTTTGAGTTTCAAGTTCAGTTTATCTTCCAGTCCTGACAATAATAGAAACAGCGGTCCATATATTCAGATGCTTGCTGCTGTTTGCTTGACCTTTGGACTGAAAACCTGATTCAGCTGTCCCAGTACATTTCTCTAATAAAATATATTACTCTCTATATATATATATATTTATAATTTTATGTTGCACAATCCAGTTTTATACAGTGCATATTTAGTCAGTATTTTGCACCCATATACAGTTAGGTCCAGAATTATTTGGACAGTGACACAATCTTCATGATTTGGGCTCCGCTGCTACCACATTGGATTTAAGATGAAACAACTAGGATGCAATTGAAGTGTAGACTTTCAGGTTTAATTCAAGAGGTTGAACAAAAATATCCTGTGAAACATTTAGGAATTGCAACCATTTTTCTACACAGCCGCCTCATTTCAGGGGCTCCAAAGTAATTGGACAAATTAACATTACCATAAATAAAATGGGATATTTTTAATATTTTGTAGAGAATCCTTTGCAGCAATGACTGCCTGAAGTCTGGAACCCATGGACATCACCAAACGCTGGGTTTCCCCCTTTGTGATGCTTTGCCAGGCCTTTACTGCAGCTGTCTTCAGTTGTTGCTTATTGGTGCGTCTTTCTGCCTTAAGTTTTGTCTTAACCCCTTAACGACATGTCACGTACTGGTATACGGTAGCCGTTAAGGCGAAGTATGGAGTGGGCTCACAGGCTGAGCTCGCTCCATACACAGCGGGTAACGGCTGTGTTACACAGCTGACACCTCACTACAATGGGTGGAATCAAAGATCACTTTGATTCCGCCTGTTTAACACGTTAAATGCCCCAGTCAATCGCGACCGCGTCATGTAAGCATGACATCACACCCCCCGTGGCACGATCAGGCGTTTACAGTGGTTGTTATGGCAGCCTGGGGGCCTAATAAAGGTCTGCCATCTTTGTACCCCTTTAAAGCCTTTAGGCTTTAGGCTTTAAAGGTGACTGTCAGAATCACGATATACTGCAATACATTAGTATTGCAGTATATCATGCAAGCGATCGAACGAACAATCGAACGAACGAACGAACGAACGAATGAACGAACGATCGCTGCTTCAAGTCCCCTAGGGGGACTAATAGAAAAAGCAAAAACAGATAAAAAAATATTTTTATAATGTTCCAAAAAAAAAAAATATTAAAAGTTAAAAAAAACCCTTTCCCATTTTTTTCTCTAAAGCAATGTTAAAAAAAATTAAAAGTTAACATAACTGGTATCTCCGCGATCGTAAAAGTCCAAACTATCACAATATTGCATTATTTAACCCGCTCGGTGAACGACGTAAAAAAAATAATATATGAGGCCTCATGCACACGAAAGTATTTTTTTCCTCCCGTAAATACTGGCGTAAATACGGGTCCTTCCTTGGTCACACGTATTCGACCCGTATTGGACCAGTATATACGGACCCGTGCCCATAAATACGGGTCCTGTGTCATCAGTATTCCACCCGTATTTACGGGCACGTTTTCGCTGCAAAATTGCACTGCACTAATCGGCAGCCCCTCCTCTCTATAAAAAGAAATTCATACTTACCCGGCCGTTGTCTTGGTGACGCGTCCCTCTTTCGACATCCAGCCCGACCTCCCTGGATGACGCGGCAGTCCATGTGACCGCTGCAGCCTGTGATTGGCTGCAGCGGTCACATGGGCTGAAACGTCATCCCGGGAGGCCGGACTGAAGGAAGAAGCAGGGAGTTCTGAGTAAGTATGAACTTCTATTTTTTTTACACGTTGATCTATATTGTGATCGGAAGTCACTGTCCAGGGTGCTGAAAGAGTTACTGCCGATCGTTTAACTCTTTCAGCACCCTGGACAGTGACTATCCCCTGACATCGCCTAGCAACGCTCCTGTAATTACGGGTGCACACACGTAGTCACCCGTAATTACGGGAGCCCCTTAGACTTCTATGGGCCTGCCCGTGCCGTAATTACGGCCTGAAATAGGACATGTTCTATATTTTTCAACGGCACGGGCACCTTCCCGTAAGCATACGGGGAGGTACCTGTGGCCAATAGAAGTCTATGGGCCCGTAATTACGGGCCATAATTACGGCCCGTGATTACGGGTGTTTTTATGTTCATGTGCATGGGGCTGTAAAAAAGGGTGTAATCGCTGTTTTTTGCCCATTTCACCACACAAATAATTGTTTTGCAGATTCCCACTACATTATGTGGTACAATAAATGGGGCCATGAAAACCTACAATCTGTCCCACAAAAAACAAAGACCTCATGTGGCTATGTCGATGAAGAAATAGAAAAGTTATGGCTTTTGGAAGGCGGGGAGGAAAAAAACAAAAATGAAAAATCTCAAATTGGCCTGGTATGTAAGGGGTTAAGCAAGTGAAATGCATGCTCCATCAGGTTGAGATCTGGTGATTTACTTGACCATTGCAGAATATTCCACTTCTTTGCCTTAAAAAACTCCTGGGTTGCTTTCTCAGTATGTTTTGTGTCATTGTCCATCTATACTGTGAAGCGACGTCCAATCAACCTTGCTGCATTTGGTTGAATCTGAGCAGAAAATATATCCCTGAGCACTTCAGAATTCATCCGGCTGCTTCTGTCTTCAGTCAAATCATCAATAAGCACTAGTGACCCAGTGCCTTTGGCAGCCATGCATGTAAATGCCATCACACTACCTCCACCATGTTTTACAGAGGATGTGGTGTGCTTTGCATCATGAGCCGTTCCAAGCCTTCTCCATACTTTCTTCCTCCCATCATTCTGGTACAGGTTGATCTTAGTTTCATGCTGTTCCAGAACTGGGCTGGCTTCTTTAGATGTTGTTTGGCAAAATCTAATCTGGCCTTTCTATTTTTTAGGCTGATTAATGGTTTGCAACTTGTGGTGAACCCTCTGTATTTGCTCTCGTGAAGTCTTCTCTTTATGGTAGACTTAGATACTGATGCACCTACTTCCAGGAGAGTGTTCTTCACTTGGGTAGATGTTGTGAAGGGGTTTTTCTTCACCATGGAAAGAATTCTGTGATCATCCACCACTGTTTTCTTCCGTGGACGTCCAGGCCTTTTGGAGTTCACGAGAACACCACTGCGCTCTTTTTTTTCAAGAATGTACCAAACTGTTGATTTGGCCATTCCTAACATTTGTGCTATCTCTCTGATGGATTTCTTTATTTTTTTCAGCCTAACGATGGTCTGTTTCACTTGCATTGAGAGATCCTTTGACCTCATGTTGTGGGTTCACAGCAACAGCTTCCAAATGCAAATGCCACAGCTGGAATCAACTCCAGAGCTTTTACCTGCTTAATTGATGATGTATTAATGAGGGAATAGCCCATGCAGCCCATGAAACGGCTTTTGAGATAATTGTCCAATTACCTTTGATCCCTTGAAAAAGAAGCAGCTACATATTAAAGAGCTGTAATTCTTAAACCCTTCCTCAAATTAGGATGTGAATATCCTCAAATTAAAGCTGAGAGTCTGCACTTTAAGCCAATATTTATTATATAACTGTATATTCAATATGTTTTGGTAAACAGCTAAAATGCGAAAACTTGCGTCACTGTCCAAAAATTCTGGACCTAAGGCCTCATGCACACGACCGTAGCCATGTGCACGGGCGTGATTTCTGGGTCGGCCGGCCACTGAGGGATAACCGCAAGCCGCCCGCAAATCGCGGGCTGTGCACATGGCCACGGCCATTATTTTCAATGATTGCAGAACACGGCCTTAATAAGGCTTGCCGATTCTTTCTGCGGTCCGGGCTCCGGGGCCATGCACAGACCATGAAAACCACGGTCGTGTGCATGGCCCCGTAGGAATGAATGGGGCTGCAATTCTCCCGTGGTTTTTCGGGGGAATTGTGGCCGTAAAAGCACGTTCGTGTGCATGGGGCCTAACTGTAAGTCAAAACCAGGAGACGAACCTAAACATAGAAGAAGTATAATGGTAAGATATATAGGCCTCTTCTTTTCTTTTTTTTATTATTGTAACGATATTGACAAATATAAAAAGTGGCAGTCCATGGATACCTTTTAAGGATATGTTCACACAACCTATTTTCGGACGTTTTTCGTGCCATAAATGGACGAAAAACGGATGAAAAATCGGAAGCAGAACACCTCCAAACATCTGCCTTTTGATTGCAATGGGAAAAACGGCGTTCTGTTCCGATGGGCAGTTTTTTACGCGGCCGTTTTGAAAAATGTAGAAAATTATGATACTGTAAGACAGACACAACTTTGCATAGCCGCTGACAAAAAACACTTCCAGCTACTCCTGTAAGGGAAAGTGAGTTAAACTTCCACTATCCATTATCCTGCACAAACCACACAAGAGAAACAGGGTTATCTTTATCATGACCCACCTTGTACTTCAAATTCTGCCTTCATTACCACCTTGCATAAAAATATCCCTGTGTAGAGCCCGTTACCACTTCTCTACTAGGATAAGCTTCCTTCCAGCTGCTGGCGTTATCTTAAGTGCATTCATCTATGGCTTATTTCATTTACGATAAGCTATAAACACAGTCTTTTGAGTTGATAACTGCTTTTCTTGTAGTAAGTCATAAAAAAACAAAATATATAAATTATCCAGCATAGAATGTAGGAATATCAAAGAACGCTTGGCGTCAATGAATCAGTGGAGAAACATTTTAAGGGGCTAAGTGCATTTATACTCTATGATGTTAAGTGAAATTTATCAAAATAGAAAGCCTCTTCATTTCCTACTGAGCTTATCTTGTTGTGAGGATTTGTTTTGGTCTGTGAAAGAGCTTTTACATATAAATATCACAGCAATTTAAAGGACAAAAAGACAAATTGTGTCATTGGAGCATGTATGGACAATTTGATTTTGCATTCATCCATTAAAAAAAAAAAAAAATACATTGGAACTGTAGGGATGTAAGAAGGAAAGAATTTGTTAAGAAAAACAGATATATATGAGGATATTGTGGAGATAACGCTGGGGCTCTTTATAGCAAAGATTGAGCTATATAGGAGGGCAAAGGTTGCAGAATGGAGTCAAAACGATCTCTGGAGTCGTGTCTGGTACTTCAATTTGTTTGCAAGTCATGATGAGGTTAATTCGATCCTGAACTACAGGAAATGAAAGTGTGGGGGATTTCCAATATGCAGCACTGTGGATCCTAGCTGCCATAGTACAATATTTTATCTTTCTATGTGTATCGGCCGCGGTCACAGACTGCAGACCCCTTTCATCCTGCCGACGACTTCCTTTCCGGAGATGCCAGCACATGCATCCGTCTGCAGTGACCACTACGGTGCGTGCGCGAGCTAATTTCCAGCCTTAAAGGGCCAGCGCGCACATGGTAAGAATCAACTAATTAGTCCCAGATCCCTGGACTATAAAAAGGGCCCCACTCTTTCACTCCTTGCCGGAGCGTTGTTTGTATTCCTCTGTTAGTCTTGGAAATGGTTCCTTAGTTGTTTCCTGTTCCCAGTGTTCCCTTGCCCTGCTACCTGTATCCCGTGTCCCGTCACGCATTTCTTCCTGTGCCCTCTATAGTGTTCAAGTCGTGTTGTGCTGTTTACAACGTCTGCTGTGTTACACCACATCTGGTATCATCTGCCATGCTTTACATCATCTGCCATCTGAAGTTCCATCTGTGCGTAGCCACTGCGACTGTCTGGATTATTCAGGTACCCTTGTGCTGGACTTTGTATTGATTGGATACTCTGTTGTTTGGCCAGCTGCCTCCCCGCTACAGTGGTGCAGCCTAGTGGGTCCACATACCCACAGATCGTGATAGTACGCTCAGGCCATGGACCCCGCTGGTCAACCCAAGAACGTGACACGTCACAAGCCATGCAGGCAGACATGCGAGACCTTCAGTCACGACAAGACCAACTCCTCCACATAATGAACGCCATTTCAAATCAGCTGGATGCGCAAGCCACAGTTGTCACCGCACCTCTTCCTACTGTTCCTTCTTCTACGCCTCCTGTCAGTACCATGGCTGACTCCCTATGCTCCCTGCCGCTACCTCCTCGCTATAACAGAGACACGAGGTTCGGCAGGGGATTTCTGAACAAGTGCCGGACTACATGCAGAGGCCATCTCCTCTGATGATGCAAGGATCACCTTCATAATCTCTCTCCTTACTGGTAAGGCCCTGACATGGGTGAACCCCATTTGGGAAAGTCAGGGACCAGAGACTTGTGACTTGCAGTGTTTTTTACAGACATTCTCTTCTATATTTGAGGAACCTAGGAGAGTTTCTTCTGCTGCTGTATCCCTTCTGACCCTACACCAGGGAGATACCTCCATGGGCGAGTATACCATTCTGTTTCGTACCCTGGCTGCAGAACTAACCTGGAACAACGAGGCCTTGGTGGCTACATTCTGGCAGGGACTGTCTTCTGGAATTAAAGATAAGCTTGCTGCTTTCGATCTGCCACCTACCCTATATGATCTCGTTCAACTAGCCACCCTAATTGACATTAGGAACCGGGAGAGATCCCATGAGGGTTCGCTGAGAGAGATGATTTCCTAGGCTAGCCCCTACTTTCCAGCAATCCCTACTGCCCTCATCAGTTGTTCCACCAGAGGAGCCTATGCAGGTGGACCGGGTCAAATTGTCTACCCAGGAGAAACAATGCAGACGCACTTTAGGACTTTGTCTGTATTGCAGCCTCGGAGGCCATGTTGTGCGTTTGTGCCCCCAGAACTTAAAAAGACCCCAGTGCCTAGGATTGGAGGGAGAGACAACCCTGGGCGGAATGGCACTAAATAAAAAATTATCTTTCAAATTGACCATTCCTGTGACCATAGTGTCTGGTGTGAAGACGCATCAGGTCTCTGCCTATCTGCACTCAGGATCTGTGGCAAACTTCATCCAGCAAGACCTAGTGGATCATCTCCAGTTTCCCACTGTTCCTCTGGAGACGTCTTTGGCTGTAGCCTCGGTGAATGGTCTTCCTCTGCCAGATCCGATCGTGTCTGAAGCCAAGTCACTGAAGCTCCAAGTTGGAGTTCTTCATACTGAACTGATTACCTTCTTTGTCTTGCCTAAAGCCGTCAATCCGGTTCTACTGGGCCTGCCTTGGCTCCGGTTGCATGCTCCAGTCCTGGATTGGAATTCCGGAGAAGTTCTCCAATGGGGCCCCAAATGTTCCCACCACTGCCTGTTACTGATCCATCCCGTCCAGCGTCATCTGCCTCAGTTATTAGCAGGATTACCTACTAATTTTTCCCAATTTTTAGACGCCTTCAGCAAAAAGGAGGCTGAGATACTTCCTCCACACCGGTCTTATGACTGTCCGATTGAACTGATTTCAAATGCTTCTCCTCAATGGACGGGTAAATCCTCTCTCCTTGCCAGAGACTCAATCCATGTCGGCCTATATCAAGGAGAATATGGAGAGGGGTTTCATACACGGCCGGGTTCTTCTTCGTTAAGAAGAAAGACGGATCTCTTCCACCCTCCATTGACTACCGTGATCTCAACCAGATCACGGTCAAGAACAAATACCCGTTGCCACTAATATCCGAACTGTTTGACTGTATACGAGGAGCCGGGATTTTCTAGACATGCATGGGGCTTACAATTTGATCTGAATCCGTTAAGGTGGCGAGTGGAAGACGGCATTTAACACTCGAGACGGGCACTACGTATACCTGGTGATGCCCTTCGGTCTATGTAATGCTCCCGCAGTCTTCCTGGAATTCGTTAACGATATCTTCCGAGATCCCCTCTATGTCCGTGTTGTGGTCTATCTTGATGATATTTCGGTTTTCTCTCCAGATCCCACGACTCATTGGAGGCATGTCTGTCAAGTTCTGCTGTGATTAAGGGAGTGCGTCTTTGAAAAAAATTCTCTGCCCTTCCTGGGCTACATCATCTCGGATCGAGGTCTCAAGATGGACCCTGAGAAAGTAAGGTCCGTACTGGAATGGCCATGTCCTCAGGGCCTGCGGTCCATACAGCGTTTTTTGGGATTCACCAACTTCTACCGCCAGTTTATCCCAAACTTCTCATCACTGACGGCTCCCATGCCTACCCTTACCAAAGAGGAAGTGAATTACAAGTTGTGGACTGGGGCAGAATCTGCATTTAATAGCCTCAAGAGTGCCTTTACCTCAGCCTCAATGCTCCATCATCCTGACGTCTCTTTACAGTTTTCGTTGGAGGTGGACGCTTCTTCTGTTAGTGCAGGTGCACTTCTGTTCCACAGAAGCTTCAAAGGCAAGGCAGTGGTGTGTGGCTATTACACAAGACCTTTTTCCTCCGCTAAGCGCAATTACTCTATTGGGGATCGGGCGTTATTGGCCATCAAATTGGCGGAGTGGAGACATCTGCTAGAGGGCGCAGCTCATCCCATCCTGATATACACCAACCACAAGAAACTCACTTATCTCCAGTCGGCTCAACGGCTAAACCCCCGTCAAGCCAGGTGGTCGCTGTTATTCACCCGTTTCCAATTTGTGCTCCACTACCGTTCTGCTGACAAAAATCTGAGGGCCAATGCCCTTTCCAGGTCGTTTGAAACAGAGGACATGGGGGAGTCCCCGCAATGTATCATAGACCCGTCCTGCATTATTACGGCTAATCCTCTGCAAGTTAGATATATCCCTCCGGGGGGGGGGAGTTTTGTGTGGTTGGCAGACAGGAGGAGAATCCGTCGCTGGGGACACTGCTACAAACTGGCTGGACATGTGGGTGTTCGTAAGACTGGAGACCTGATAACTTGTCATTTCTGGTAGCCCACGCTGCCCAAGGATGTTGTGGACTTTGTCTCTTCCTGCACTGTGTATGCTTCAGACACGGTTGCTCACTCCAAGCGTGCCAGTCTGCTCCAACCTCTGCCTGTGCCCAATGCCCCCTGGCAGCATATTGCAATGGAATTTGTCACTGACCTTCCTTCCTCAGTGGGATGCAATACGGTCTGGGTGGTGGTGGTGGATTGGTTCTCCAAGATGGCTCATTTTGTTCTGCTGACTGGCCTACCTTCTGCTCCTCGACTGGCTCAGATCTTCATTCAGCACATCTTCTGTTTGCATGGTGTCCGATCGGGGGGTTCAATTCACCTCAAAATTCTGGAGTGCCCTCTGTAAACTCCCGGATGTGCGCCCTCAGCCTATCACCCCAGGTCCAATGGTCAAGTCAAGAGGATTAACCAGATCATGGAGAATTATCTCCACCACTTCATCTCCATGCAGCATGATGACTGGGTACAGCTTCTTCCATTGGCCAAATTCTCATACAACAACCACACAAGTGAGTCCATCACTTCCACACCATTCTACATTGTGTACAGTCAACATCCTAGAATCCCTCTTCCTGTGTCGACTACATCTCAGGTTCCCGCAGCTGATTCTGCATTTAGGGACTTTCTGCAAATCTGGCAACAGACCGGTCTTCTACTCTGCTGGCAGTCGATCGCATGAAGCGAAAGGCGGATGCTAGAAGAAGAGACCCACCCTAGTATCTTCATGCAAATTTGCCCCCAGGTTCCTCTGACCTTTTGAGATCCGAGGGTAGGAGGAAGGACTTTCTATTTAGTGGATTGGAGACGGTTTGGTCCTGAGGAGAGTTCCTGGGAGCCAGAAGAAAATCTTAATGCCCCTACCCTCATGAAGAAATTCCCCTTTCACTCTGGACCCAAGAAGAGGGGGCGTAAGAGGGGGTACTGTAACGGCAGCGGTTGCAGACCGCAGACCCCTTTCATCCTGCCGACGTCTTCCTCTCCGGAGATGCCATCACATGCGGCTGTCCTGTCCTGCAGTGACCACTAGGGTGCGCGCGCGAGCTCATTCCCGGCCTTAAAGGGCCAGCGCGCACATGTTAAGAATGAACTAATTAGTCCCAGATCCCTGGACTATATATAAATTCACTCATTGCCTGAGCATTGTTTGTATTCCTCTGTTAGTCTTGCAAATGGTTTCTTAGTCGTTTCCTGTTCCCAGTGTTCACATGCACTGCTACCTGTATCCCGTGTCCCGTGCTGTATTTGTGCCTGTGCCCTCTATAGTGTTGGAGTCGAGTTGTGCCGTTTACCATGTCTGCTGTGTTACACCACATCTGGTGTCATCTGCCACGCTTTGCATCATCTGCCGTCTAAAGTTATCATCTCTGCCTAGCCACTGCGACTGTCTGAACTATTCAGGTACCCTTGTGCTCGACTTTGTATTGATTGGGTTCTCTGTTGTTTGGCCAGCTGCCTCCCCGCTATGGCGGTGCAGCCTAGTGGGTCCACATACCCACAGATCGTGACACTATGTCCTTATATTTGGTGGCAGGCAGTTTGTTACCCAATAACATAGTTGTAGGCAATAGAGGAAATTGTTTGTTAAATATGTGATTTATCAAAGAGTTTATACAACTCTAAAGATCATTAGCCACCGGGCAAATCCACTAAATGCACCAGATATACCCTGGCGAATCACATCTCATATGAGTACATTCTGGGTAGATTAGTGGGTACCTAATAGGCTCTATGGAGAATCCATACAGAAGTTTATACAAGAGAGGCTTGATGGCTACATCTGGATATAATGGTTTAGCAATGTTGCCAACACTCAAGTGACATTACATATCCATGTCAGTTTCCCATTGATTTGAGATTTTCAATTTGCATTGAAAATTTAGTACAGCAAAGATATAATTCCTTTGGTGTAAGTGTCAGCCTTACAGAGTCTTTCAAACTAAGTAGGAAAAGAGTTAGTGACAGTCATGTGTAGAGATGAGCGAACTTATCAAAAGTTCGGTTCGGCTAGTTCGCCGAATTTCACAAAAAAGTTCGGTTCGGACCGAACTAGTTCTGACCGAACCTGTCACTTACGTGCGCCGAGCATGCTACTGTCCAGGGTGCTGATAGAGTTAATGGGCTGCACTAACTCTTTCAGCAACCTTCACAGTACATGCTCGGCGCGCGGAAAATACCATTTAAATGTAATAAAAAAATAAAAATTATACGTTCGTACTTACTTTCCTCCTGTCCGGCCTCCAGCGATGACGTTTCATCCCTTTCGCCGCTGCAGCCAATCACAGGCTGTAGTGGCGGTCACGCACGTCAGGATGACGCTTCATCCCACGTGACCGCCTCTGCAGCCAATCACAGGCTGCAGCGGCGACATGAATGAAACGTCATCGCTGGAGGCCGGACAGGAGGAAAGTAAGTATGAACGTATTATTATTATTTTTTGGCATGTATGTATGTTGGCATGTATGTATGTATGTATATCTGTGCATGTATGTTTGCATGTATGTTGCCATGTATGTATATATGTGCATGTTTGTATGTATATTTGCATGTATATATTTGCATGTATGTATGTTTGCATGTATGTATTTTTGCATTTATGTTGTCATGTATGTATGTATGTATGTTGTCATGTATGTATATATGTGCATGTGTGTATGTATATTTGTATGTATGTATGTATGTTTGCATGTATGTTTGCATGAATGTATGTATATTTGCATGTGTGTATATATATATGTATGTATGTTGTCATGTATGTATGTATGTTGTCATGTATGTATATATGTGCATGTATGTTGGCATGTATGTATATATGTGCATGTGTGTGTGTATGTATGTATATTTGCATGTATGTATGTTGTCATGTATGTATGTATATATGTGCATGTATGTTTGCATGTATGTTGGCATGTATGTATACATGTGCATGTTTGTATGTATATTTGCATGTATATATGTTTGCATGTGTGTATGTATGTTTGCATGTATGTATGTTTGCATGTATGTATGTTGTCATGTATGTTTGTATGTATGTTGTCATGTATGTATGTATATATGTGCATGTATGTATGTTTGCATGTTTTTATTTTTGCATGTATGTTTGCATGTATGTTTATATATGTGCATGTATGTAATTATGTTTGCATGTATTTATGTTTGCATGTATATTTGTGCATGCTTGTATATATGTATGTATGTATCTTTGCATGTTTGTTTGTATGTATGTATGTTTTCATGTGTGTGTGTATGCATGTATGTATGATAGTTTGCATGTATATATGTGTGTATGTTTGCATGTATGTATATTTGCATGTATATATGTGCATGCTTGTATATATGTATGTATGTTTGTATATATGTATGTATATTTGTATATATGTATGTATGGCCATGTATGATACTGTCTGCTGGCGCCCTGTATCTAAGTCAACTTCGCGGCAGGCTTCTATACATGGTATAACAGTCAGTATCACACATTAAACTGAATCTAAGCCTACAACATGTTTTATTTCATTATTTTATTTTTTTACAGGTTTGGTGTTTGGACTACGTCGGTTTCGAGGACTACTTCGATGACGGTTTTTTTTCTACAATAAAATGGTTAATGAGGGTTGTGTTGGGGGTGCTTTATTTCAATAAAATATTTTATCTATATCTTTGTCTTTTTCTTTTCAAATTTTATTATTACCACTTTAGTAATGGCCGCTGTCTGAGTGACAACATCCATTACTAATGCGAGGCTTAGTGTTAGCCGGTGCAGAGGCTAACACTAACCACCATTATTACCCCGGTACCCAAAACCACCAGGGGTGCCGGGAAGAGCCAGGTACGATCCAGTACCCGACCATCTGTTGTGATGGTCGAGCCCTTGGGCGGCCGCAGGCTGGTATTATGAGGCTGGGAAGGGCCAAAAACAGTGGACCTTCCCACCCTTGTAATGCTAGGCTGCTGCTGCTGTGTTGTATCTGGCTGGTTATAAAAGTGGGGGGGACCCCACGTCATTTTTTTAAATTATTTATTTATTTACATTTTTTTTTTAAAAAAGACATGGGGTTCCACCCAATTTATCATAACCAGCCACATACAACACAGTGTTATTAGCCTGGGAATGGACAAAACCAGTGGCCCTTCCCACCCATGTAATGCCAGACTGCTGCGGCCTTGTATATGGCTGGTTATTAAAAATGTGGGGGACCCGTCTATTGCTAAATTTGTTAAATTCCAAAAAAAAAACGACGTGGGGGTCCCCCCCATTTTTATAACCAGCCCGATACAACACAGCAGCAGCAGCCTAGCATTACAAGGGTGGGAAGGTCCACTGATTTTGGCCCTTCCCAGCCTCATAATACCAGCCTACGGCCGCCCCAGTACCCGACCATCACAACAGATGGTCGGGTACTGGATCGTACCAAGCTCTTCCCGGCACCCCTGGTGGTGGTGGGTACCGGGGTAATAATGGGTGGTTAGTGCTAGCCTCTGCACCGGCTAACACTAAGTACCGCCTTAATAATGGACGCTGTCAATCAGCCAACTGCCATTATCTAGGCACTAATAAAGTTTGAAAAAAAAAACACAAAGACAATTCTTTTTTATTGAAATAAGAAATCCCCAACAAAACCCTCGTTAACCATTTTATTAAAATTTGAAAAAACGCAGATCTACGCAGTAGTCCAACGAATCGTAGATGTAGTCCAATCGGTACATCAAAATCTGCAACAACATAAAAAAACAGTTATCAATGTGAACAATACCAATACTTCTACTCACCTACACACATATATACACGCACACACAAACAAACAACCATACACAGACACACACATATATACACAAACACAACAAGATATACACACACACATAAACAGACAAACACACACATATACACGAACTCACACATATACAAACAAAAACACACATATCCAAACACACACACACACAGTTATACACACATACACGAACACATATACACAAACACATATACAAACAAAAACACACATACCCAAACACACATATACACAAACACATATACACAAACACACCCATATATACACACAAACACACACCCATATACACACATATACACATATACAAAAACACACACAAACATCTACACACAAACATATACACAAATACACCCATATATACACAAACATATACACAAAACACATATACACAAACACACCCATATATACACACACACATATAAAAACAAAAACAGACAAAGTCACATACCCAAACACACATATATACACAAACACACACATACACAAACACGGTTTCTTTTAAATGCTGCTGGGGAACCCGCTCGATCCACTATATACGGCTGCGCTACAGTGCAGCATTTAAAAGAAACAGGATCCTGACCTGTCCATAGAGTTTAAGGCAGCACAGAGTATTTCAGGAGATGAGCGTGCAGATTCAGTGCTGCTGCGAACTCTGCTCTTACCATTACGTAGCTCTCAGTCTGTTACCTCTCCTCCACTCCTGTCCTCCAGAACACCTTCACATGATTGGCAAGTCACCACGTAATGGTAAGAGCAGAGTTCACAGCAGCACAGAGTATTTCAGGAGATGAGCGTGCGGATCTTGTGCGGGGTGGTGACTTGCCAATCACGTGAAGGCAGGGGCGGACATACCGCATGTGCAGCCGGTGCAGCTGCACAAGGGCCCCGCGTGGGAAGGGGGCCCGTTCCTCTGCTGGCCGACTCAGTTCTCAGCTGCGCGATGCTGAGGACTGAGACAGAGGCCCGTGGACCACTGGCGTAGCTATAGGGGTCGCAGCGGTCGCAATTGCGACCGGGCCCCGAAGCCAGGGGGGCCCACGGCCCCCCGCACCACATCAATAAAAAGTTACTATAGTAACTCGGGCCGCGGGCCCCTGTTACTATAGTAACATACTTTACTTACCTTCCTGGTTCCGGATCGCAGCGGAGGTCCTGACGTCAGGCGCTGTGCGCAGCACATGACGTCACAGCGCTATGCGCCGCGCACAGCATCGAGACGACAGAACTCCCGCCGCGGCCGAAGAGGAAGGTAAGATAGCCCTGACTGGCGGGGTCCGACTCCTGGGACCCGCCAATCAGCTGTTTTGAAGGGGCCGCAGCACTCGTACGAGAGCTGCTCCCCTTCATTCCTGTCACTTCATTCCGGTCACACTGTGAATCGGTTTCGGCGATTCACAGTGTGGGCGAGTAGTGAAATGAAGGGGAAGCAGCTCTCGTACGAGTGCTGCGGCCCCTTCAAAACAGCTGATTTGCGGGTCCCGGGCGACACATCAGCTATTGATGGCCTATCCTGAGGATAGGCCATCAATGTTTAGGGACTGCACAACCCCTAAGCCTACGATGTAGCAGGCTTAGGGGGCCCATGAGACAGGATCACAGATTGTGTGATGCTGTCTGCTGGGCCCTGTATCTAAGCCAATCACATGGTAGGCTTAGATACATGGCCCATGCGTGATCCTGTCTGCTGGGCCCTGTATCTAAGCCTACCACACTGTAGGTTTAGATACAGGGCCCCAGCACACAGTAATCTTATACTGTATAAGATTACTGTCTGCTGGACCCTGTATCTAAGCCTACCTTGTGGTAGGCTTAGATACAGGGTCCCACAGACAGTATCACACATGGGCCCTGTATCTAAGCCTTAGGGTATGTGCACAGACACTAATTACGTCCGTAAGTGACGGATGTATTTCGGCCGCAAGTACCGGACCGAACACACTGCAGGGAGCCGGGCTCCTAGCGTCGTACTTATGTACGACGCTAGGAGTCCCTGCCTCGCTGTGGGACAACTGTCCTGTACTGTAATCATGTTTTCAGTACCGGACAGTTGTCCGGCAGCGAGGCAGGGACTCCTAGCGTCGTACATAACTATGATGCTAGGAGCCCGGCTCCCTGCAGTGTGTTCGGTCCGGTACTTGCGGCCGAAATACGTCCGTCAATTCCGGACGTAATTAGTGTGTGTGCACATACCCTAACACATGTGTTACTAATCATTTTTTGTGTGTTTTCTTACAGGTTCGGTCGTTGGACTACGGCGGATTCCAGGACTACTTCGATGACAGCTTTTTTTTTTATTAATAAAATGGTTAATGAGGGTTGTGTTTTTTTTTTTTATTTCAATAAAATATTTTTTCTATGTCTTTGTGGTTTTTTTTAAACTATATTACTACCGCCTTAGTAATGGCCGCCGGCTGATTGACAGCATCCATTGCTAAGGCAGGGCTTAGTGTTAGCCGGTGCAGAGGCTAACACTAACCCCCTTTATTACCCCGGTACCCACCGCCACCAGGGGTGCTGGGAAGAGCCGGGTACGATCCAGTACCTGACCATCTGTAGTGATGGTCGGCCACTGGGGTGGCCGCAGGCTGGTATTATCAGGAGGGGAAAGGCCAGATACAGTGGCCCTTCCTACCCTGGTGATGCTAGGCTGCTGCTGCTTTATTGTATCTGGCTGGTTATGAAAATGGGGGGGACGCCACGTCATTTAAAAAATAATTGGAAAGAACGATGTCGGGTCCCCCCCAATTTTCATAACCAGCCAGATACAACACAGCAGCAGCAGGCAGCATTACAAGGGTGGGAAGGGCCACTGTTTTTGGCCTTCCCCAGCCTAATACTACCAGCCTGCGGCCACCCCGGTGCCTGCCCGTCACTACAGCTGGTCGGGTACTGGTTTGTACCCGGCTCTTCCCAGTACCCCTGGTGGCGGTGGGTACCGGGGTAATAATGGGGGTTAGTGTAGACTCTGCACCGGCTAACATTAAGCCTCGCCTTAGTAATGGAGGTTGTCAATCAGCCAGCGGCCATTACTAAGGCGGTGATAATAAAGTTTAAAAAGATACAAGCACATAGAAATTTTTTTTATTGAAATAAAAACACAACCCTCATTAACCATTTTATTGAGAATAAAAAAAACGCCGTCATTGAAGTCCTCGTATCCGAAGTCCAACAACCGAACCTGTAAAAAAAACACAAACACACAAAAATAATCAGTAACACATAAAGAAGCAAAATTATTATTCTGAGGGTATGTTCACACGGCCTATTTACGGACGTAATTCGGGCGTTTTGGCCCCGAATTACGTCTGAAAATAGCGCCTCAATAGCGCTGACAAACATCTGCCCATTGAAAGCAATGGGCAGACGTTTGTCTGTTCACACGAGGCGTATATTTACGCGCCGCTGTCAAATGACGGCGCGCAAATAGACGCCCGCGTCAAAGAAGTGACCTGTCACTTCTTTGGCCGTAATTGGAGCCGCTATTCATTGACTCCAATGAATAGCAGCGCTAATTACGGCCGTAATTGACGCGGCGTTCAAGCGCCTGCACATGCCGGTACGGCTGAAATTACGGGGATGTTTTCAGGCTGAAACATCCCCGTAATTTCAGCCGTTACGGACCCCCGCCGTGTGAACATACCCTAACCTTTCCTGGGTCCAGCGCTGGAGCCGCAATGTCAGCGAGCTGGGCCCTGTATCTAATCCTATCATGTGTGATACAGTCTGCTGAGCTGTGTATCTAATCCAATCATGTATGATACTGTGCTGGGCCCTATATCTAATCCGATCATGTGTGATACTGTCTGCTGAGCCACTGTATCTAATCCTATCATGTGTGATACTGTCTGCTGAGCCACTGTATCTAATCCTATAATGTGTGGTACTGTCTGCTGAGCCACTGTATCTAATCCTATCATGTGTGATACTGTCTGCTGAGCCACTGTATCTAATCCTATCATGTGTGGTACTGTCTGCTGAGCCACTGTATCTAATCCTATCATGTGTGGTACTGTCTGCTGAGCCACTGTATCTAATCCTATCATGTGTGATACTGTCTGCTGGGCCACTGTATCTAATCCTATCATGTGTGATACTGTCTGCTGAGCTGTGTATCTAATCCTATCATGTGTGATACTGCCTTCTGAGCCACTGTATCTAATCCTATCATGTGTGATACTGTCTGCTCAGCCACTGTATCTAATCCTATCCATAGTTTATAGGGTCGTAGTGCTATAGATATGCTATGCTGTCTCCTATACACACACTTTTTTTTGGGGCGGACACATATGTATTGGGGCTATTTCCCGGACATTTTAAGCCCTGAGGGTATGTTCACACGGCAGCGTCTGTTACGGCTGAAATTACTGTGCTGTTTTCAGGAGAAAACAGCACCGTAATTTCAGCCGTAATGGCATGTGCAGGCGTCTTTTGCTGCGTCCACTACGGAAGTAATTGAAGCTGGTTTTCCATGGAGTCCATGGAAAACGGCTCCATTTACATCTGAAGAAGTGACAGGCAGTTTTTTACGCGCCGCCTTTCGACAGCGGCGCGTAAAAAAAAATGACCATCGGCACAGAACATCGTAAGACCCATTCAAATGAATGGGCAGATGTTTTCCGACGCTTTTGAGCCGCATTTTCGGATGTAATTCAATGCTAAAACGCCCAAATTACGTCCGTAAATAGTGTGTGTGTGAACCCAGCCTTAGTGACGCCCCGGCTGCTAGTGCTGCATTGTTGGGTCACTTAGGAGACCCAGCGATGCAGCTGAAAGCGGACCGTCGGCCATGAGAAGTTTGCGGGGTGGGGGGGGGGGGCCCTGGCACATTATCTGCACAGGGGCCTTTTGCAGTCTGTGTCCGCCACTGCGTGAAGGTGTTATTGAGGACAGGAGTGGAGGAGAGGTAACAGACTGAGCTACGTAATGGTAAGAGCAGAGTTCACAGCAGCACTGAATCTGCACGCTCCTCTCCTGAAATACTCTGTGCTGCTGTGAACTCTGTTCTTACCATTACGTAGCTCAGTCTGTTACATCTCCTCCACTCCTGTCCTCTATAACACGTTCACATGATTGGCAAGTCACCACCACGCACAAGATCCGCACGCTCATCTCCTGAAATACTCTGTGCTGCTGTGAACTCTGCTCTTACCATTACGTGGTGACTTGCCAATCATGTGAAGGTGTTCTTGAGGACAGGAGTGGAGGAGAGATAACAGACTGAGAGCTACGTAATGGTAAGAGCAGAGTTCACAACAGCACTGAATCTGCACGCTCATCTCCTGAAATACTCTGTGCTGCCTTAAACTCTGTGGACAGGTCAGGATCCTGTTTCTTTTAAATGCTGCACTGTAGCGTAGCCTTATATAGTGGATCGAGCGGGTTCCCTAGCAGCATTTAAAAGAAACAGGATCCTGACCTGTCCACAGAGTTTAAGGCAGCACAGATTATTTCAGGAGATGAGCACGGGCAGCCGTTCGTTTTTCCGAGCCGTGCTCCCATCATGCACACGACCGTAAAAACACCCGTTATTGCGGGTCGTAATTACGATCCGCAATAACGGGCTCATAGACTTCTGTTACCCACGGGTACCTTTCCGTATTCTCACGGGAAGGTGCCCGTGCCGTTAAAAAAATAGAACATGTTCTATTTTACGGGCCGTGCTGCTATAATTATAATGACAGCACGGTTCGCAAAAGCGGCCAGCTGCCCGTGGCCGGCCGGCCGTGCTCGTACTTACGAGTCGTAATTACGAGCACGGCCCGTAAAATAAAAAAATAGAACATGTTCTATCTTTTTAACGGCACGGGCACCTTCCCGTGAGAAAACGGGAAGGTACCCGTGGCTAACAGAAGTCTATGGGCCCGCTATTTCGGGTCGTAATTACGACCCGTGATAACGGGTGTTTTTATGGTCGTGTGCATGAGGCCCCGTAATGATGGGTGGCTACATGTGTGCACCCGTCATTACGGCAGCGTTGCTAGGCGACGTCAGTAAGGGTATGTGCACACACACTAATTACGTCCGTAATTGACGGACGTATTTCGGCCGCAAGTACCGGACCGAACACCCTGCAGGGAGCCGGGCTCCTAGCATCATATTTATGTACGATGCTAGGAGTCCCTGCCTCTCCGTGGAACTACTGTCCCGTACTGAAAACATGATTACAGTACGGGACAGTTGTCCTGCAGAGAGGCAGGGACTCCTAGCATCGTACATAAGTATGATGCTAGGAGCCCGGCTCCCTGCACTGTGTTCGGTCCGGTACTTGCGGCCGAAATACGTCCGTCATTTACGGACGTAATTAGTGTGTGTGCACATACACTAAATAGTCACTGTTCAGGGTGCTGAAAGAGTTAACTGATCGGCAGTAACTGTTTCAGTACCCTGGACAGTGACTACCGATCACAGTACCTGTAAAAAAAAAGACGTTCATACTTACCGAGAACTTTCTGCTTCCTCCAGTCCGGTCTCCTGGCCGTTGCCTTGGTGACGCGTCCCTCTCGACATCCGGCCCGACATTCCTTGATGACGATGCAGCCTTGTGAGCGCTGCAGCCAATCACAGGCTGCCGCGGCCTCTGCAGCCAATCACAGGCTGCAGAGGCCTCTGCAGCCAATCACAGGCTGCCGCGTCAGAAAAGGTCGGACTGGAGGAAGAAGAGGGACTCGTCAACAAGACAACGACCGGGTACGTATGAAATGCTTTTTATTTTATTTTTAATCAGCAGCCTCTTTTCTCTATCAGTGATTGATAGAGATAAGTGGCTCCCGATTTGTATAATGTTTTTGACCGGGTTCGGTCAAAACGGGTTCGGCCGAACCCGGTGAAGTTCGGATTCGCTGCGAACCAAACTTTACCGGAAGTTCGGACCGAAACCGGGTTCGGTTGTCCCGGTTCGCTCATCTCTAGTCATGTGGAGTGAGCAAAGAAAAGGAAATTTTTGGGAGATTTGAAATGTTTCTGTCATGTCCATGGCTGCGGGCCGTCAGGTTCACTCTCCTCCTGACAGCCGCAGCCATAGGTCTGCGAGCGCTGGCCCCAGTCTCCTCCTCAGGAGACCCCAGCGCTTACTTCCATTCACCTTGGCCGCGTCCCGTAAACATTAAAGTGTGGTGCGCGCACTACCCCTTTAAGTGCAGGCACGAGCGTGCGCACGCACCGCACTTTAATGTTTAAATCAGCCCATGAGTGCCCTGGACTATTAGAGCCCCTTGCTTCTATGCCTGAGCGTTGTTTGTCGTATCTTAATTTGTCTATGCAAATGGTCTCCCAGTGTTTTCCAGTTCCCAGTGTTTCCTGTATCCTGTATCTCGTGCTATACTGGTCAAGTGGCGTGCTAAGCT
This sequence comes from Rhinoderma darwinii, assembly GCF_050947455.1. Lineage (NCBI taxonomy): Eukaryota > Metazoa > Chordata > Amphibia > Anura > Rhinodermatidae > Rhinoderma > Rhinoderma darwinii. The sequence goes on along the minus strand of NC_134690.1, from coordinate 355,636,263 downwards.
GTAGTCGTGCTGTGCTGTATTCCATACCTGTCCTGCTACTCGACGCCTATGACGTCTACCCACTTCCTAGTCCCAGCCAAGCCTGCCTTGCTACTGTCCGAGCTGCCACATGTACCCTATACGAACTGTAGACTTTGAACTGCGCCCTGTTGGCCAGCTGCCATACCACCAAGGCGGTACGGCCCGGTGGGTCCACTAACCCTACGTGACAGTGCGCTCAGGCCATGGACCCCGCTGGTCAGTCCAAGACCAAGATGACATCACAAGAGATGCTGGACCTCCGGTCTCGACAGGACCAACTCCTCCAGGCCTTCAACATTCTCGCACGTCGGCAGGAAGCATGAGCGGCCGTTCCTCATACTCGACATCCTGGCAGTGGTGATCCTCTGACTACACCTCCTGGCAGTGTTGATCCTCGTTTTTCTTTGCCACTTCCTGACCACTATGATGGAGACACAGGTACCTGTCGTGGATTTTTGAACCAGTGCCAGATCCACTTCAGCCTGTATTCAAGGACGTTTTCGTCTGATGGCGCAATCATTTATCTTCTCACTGGCAAGGCCCTTGCATGGGCGAATCCTATCTGAGAGAGACAGGGACCAGAGACCCGTGACTTCCAGGGGTTCCTCTGGACATTTCACACAGTGTTTAAGGAGCCTGGACTAGTCTCCTCTGCAGCGGCTTCCTTGTTTAACCTGCGCCAAGGAGACACTGCCCCCACACCGGGCGTATGAATGTCCTATCGAGCTGATCCCTGGTGCATCCCTTCCCCGTGGTAGGATATATCCTCTTTCCTTCCCAGGGACTCTGTCCATGTCTGCCTATTTTATAAAGAAAACTTTGAGAGGGGCATCATACAGTAGTCTTCCTCCCCGACAGGAGCCGGGTTCTTCTTCGTCAAAAGAAAGGATGGCTCCCTGCATCTTTGTATTCACTACCGGGGTCTCAACCAAATCAGGGTGAAAAAAATGTATCCGTTGCCACTGATCTCTAAACTGTTTGATCGTATACGTGGTGCCAAGATTTTTTCCAAACTAGACCTGCGTGGGGCTTACAACCTTATCCGGATTCACCGGGGTGACGAATGGAATACTGCATTTAACATCCGTGATAGACACTATGAGTACCTAGTTATGCCCTTCGGCCTGTGTACTGCTCCCGCGGTCTTCCAGGAGTTTGTGAATGACATTTTCCGTGACCTCCTCTATGTTTGTGTTGTGGTCTAACTTGATGACATTTTAGATTTTTTTCTCCAGATCCTATGACTCATCAGAGACATGTCCATCAAGTTTTGCTGCAGTTAAGAGAGAATCGTCTGTACGCCAAGTTGGAGAAGTGCGTGTTTGAAAAGGATGCTCTACCCTTCCTGGGCTACATTGTCTCAAATAGAGGTCTCAAGATGGATCCTGAAAAGGTAAAGTCCGTCCTGGAATGACCATACACACTCGCTTGAGGGCCATACAGCGCTTTCTGGGATTCGCTAATTTTTACAGACAGCTTATTCCAAATTTCTCCTCACTGACATCTCCTATCTCTGACCTCACTAAAAAGGGCATGAACGCCAAGGTGTGGACTCCTGAGGCAGAGTCCGCATTCTACAGCCTGAAGAGTGCCTTCACGTCAGCCTCTATCCTCCATCATCCAGACGTTTCTCTACGGTTCTCGTTGGAGGTGGACGCATCCTCTGTCAGTGCTGGTGCACCCCTGTTCCAGAGAGGTTCCAAGGGCAAGCCTATGGTATGTGGATATTTCTCTAAGCTCTTCTCTTCTGCAGAACGCAACTACTCGATTGGGGATTGGGAGTTACTGGCCTTCAAATTGGCCCTGGAGAAGTGGAGACATCTACTAGAGGGCGCAGCTCATCCCATCCTGATTTTTATGGACCACAAGAACCTCAGCTATATCCAGATGGCCCAACAGCTAAATCCTCGTCAGGCCAGGTGGTCGCTGTTCTTTACCAGGTTCCAGTTTGAGCTCCATTATCGCCCAGCTCAGTGTGTGCAGCTAACAAGGTCGCTCACTCCAGACCTGCTGGCCTGCTCCAGCCATTGCCTGTGCCCGATGCTCCCTGGCAGCATATAGTTATAGACTTTATCACTGACCTGCCTCTCTCTGCTGGATGCAGTACTGTCTGGGTGGTGGTGGATAGATTTTCAAAGATGGCCCACTTCGTTCCTCTGACCGGTCTTCCTTCTGCTCCTCTACTGGCCAAGCTGTTCATCCAACACATCTTCCGCCTGCATGGCTTGCCGCAGCATATTGTGTCTGATCGGGGGGTTCAGTTCACCTTGAATTTTGGAGAGCCCTCTGCGGACTCCTAGGTGTAAAGTTGGACTTTTCCTCGGCCTACCATCCTTAGTCCAATGGTCAGGTCGAGAGGATCAATCAGATCTTGGAGAACTACTTACACCACTTCATCTCCAAGCAGCATGATGACTGGGTGCAGTTGCTCCCGTGGGCTTAGTTCTCTTACAGTAATCACAGTAGCGAGTTCACACAGAAGACACCGTTCTTCATTGTCTACGGCCAACACCCACAAATTCCTCTCCCGGTGCCTGATACATCCGAGGTACCAGCTGCTGACATGGCTTTTAGGGACTTTCTGCAGATCTGGCAGCAGACTTGATCCTCCACCCTGCTGGCGGTTGACCGCATGAAATGGAAGGCAGACACAAGCAGAAGAGAACCTCCTCAGTTTCTTCCTGGCACAAAGGTCTGGCTGTCTGGTTCCTCGGACCCTTCGAGATCCTGCAGACTGCCTCCTACCCTCAGGATCCCCAACTCTTTCCATGTCTCTCTCCTGAAACCAGTGGTTCTGAACCGCTTTACCAAGATTCCTAGTCCTGCGGTTGCCTGCAGCGGCCCTTGAGACACCTTCGAAGTTAAGGCGATCTTGGACACCAAGAGAGTGAGAGGAAAGACTTTTTATTTGGTGGATTGGAGAGGGTTTGGTCCTGAAGAGAGGTACTGGGAGCCAGAGGAGAACCTCAATACTCCCACCCTTCTGAAGACGTTTCTCTCTCGCTCTGGCCACAAGAAGAGGGGTCGTAAGAGTGGGGATTCTGTCATGTCCATGGCTGCGGGCCGTCAGGTTCACTCTCCTCCTGACGGCCGCAGCAATGGGTCTGCGAGTGCTGGCCCCAGCCTCCTCCTCAGGAGCCGCCAGCTCTCACTTCCACTCACCTCGGCCCATGTTTAACCCCTTAAGGACGCAGCCTAGTTTGGGCCTTAAGGCTCAGAGCCCATTTTTCAAATCTGACATATTTCACTTTATGTGGTAATAACGTCGGAATGCTTAAACCTATCCAAGCGATTCTGAGATTGTTTTCTCGTGACACTTTGGGCTTCATGTTCGTGGTAAAATTTGGTCGATATATTCAGTCTTTATTTGTGAAAAATTGCAAAATTTAGAGAAAATTTACAAAAAAAAGCATTTTTCAGAATTTAAATGCATCTGCTTGAAAAACAGACGGTTATACCACCCAAAATAGTTACTAGTTCACATTTCCCATATGTCTACTTTAGATTGGCATCGTTTTTTGAACATTATTTTATTTTTCTTGGACGTTACACGGCTTAGAACATAAACAGCAATTTCTCATATTCTTAAGAAAATTTCAAAAGCCTTTTTTTGAAGGTGCCAGTTCAGTTCTGAAGTGGATTTGAGGGGCCTATGTATTAGAAACCCCCATAAAACACCCCATTTTAAAAACTAGACCCCTCAAAGTATTCAAAACAGCATATAGAAAGTTTTTTAACCCTTCAGGCATTTCACAGGAATTAAAGCAAAGTGGAAATGAAATTTGCAAATTTCATTTTTTCTGCTGAATTTCAATTTTATTCAATTTTTTTTTAGTAACAGAGAAGGTTTTACCAGAGAAACACTACTAAATATGTATTGTCCAGATTCTGCAGTTTTTAGAAATGTCCCACATGTGGCCCTACTGCGCTCGTGGACTAAAACACAAGCCCTAGAAGCAAAGAAGCACCTAGTGCATTTTGAGGCCTCTTTTTTATTAGAATATATTTTAGGCAGCATGCCAGGTTTGAAGAGGCGTTGAGGTATCAAAACAATGGAAACCCACCAGAAGTGACCCCATTTTGGAAATTACACCCCTCAAGGAATTCATTTATGGTTTTTGTTATCATTTTGACCGCACAGTTTTTTCACAGCACCTATTTGAATTGGGCTGTGAAATGAAAAAAATGATATTTTTTCCAATAAAATGTCATTTTTGATCAAATTTTCTTATTTTCACAGGGAACAACATACCCCATTTTGTTGCCCAATTTGTCCTTAGTGCGGCAATACCCCATTTGTGGTGATAAACTGCCGTTTGGGCCCATGGGAGGGCTCAGAAGGAAAGGAGCGCTATGTGTTTGTTGGAGTCCAGATTTTGCTGGATTGGTTTTCGGGTGCCATGTCGCATTTGCAGAGCCCCAGAGGTATCAAAGCAATGGAAACCCACCAGAAGTGACCCCATTTTGGAAACTACACCCCTCAAGGAATTCATTTATGTTTTTTTTTATCATTTTGACCGCACAGGTTTTTCACAGCACCTATTTGAATTGGGCTGTGAAATGAAAAAAATTATATTTTTTCCAATAAGATGTCATTTTTGATCAAAATTTCTTATTTTCACAGGGAACAACATACCCCATTTTGTTGCCCAATTTGTCCTTAGTGCGGCAATACCCCATTTGTGGTGATAAACTGCCGTTTGGGCCCATGGGAGGGCTCAGACGGAAAGGAGCGCTATGTGTTTGTTGGAGTCCAGATTTTGCTGGATTGGTTTTCGGGTGCCATGTTGCATTTGCAGAGCCCCAGAGGTATCAAAGCAATGGAAACCCACCAGAAGTGACCCCATTTTGGAAACTACACCCCTCAAGGAATTCATTTATGGTTTTTGTTATCATTTTGACCGCACAGTTTTTTTCACAGCACCTATTTGAATTGGGCTGTGAAATGAAAAAAATGATATTTTTTCCAATAAGATGTCATTTTTGATCAAAATTTCTTATTTTCACAAGGAACAACATACCCCATTTTGTTGCCCAATTTGTCCTTAGTGCGGCAATACCCCATTTGTGGTGATAAACTGCCCTTTGGGCCCATGGGAGGGCTCAGAAGGAAAGGACCACCATTTGGCCTACTGGAGCTTTTCTGGTGCTAAGTCATGTGTGCAGAAGCCCCTGAGGTACCAGTACAGTTGAAACCCCCGAGAAGTGACCCCATTTTAAAAACTACACCCCTTAAGACATTCATCTAGAGGTGTAGTGAGAATTTTGACCCCACAGGTACTGTGTAAAAGATAATGCGCAGCAGATGGTGCAGTGTGAGATTTGCAATTTTATATATGTATATGCCATTTCAGTGTCCAATATAGTGTGCCCAGCATGCGCCACCGGAGATATACACCCCTTAAATTGTAATGTGGGTTCTCCTGGGTACGACAATACCCTACATGTGGCTGTTATCAGCTGCCTGGGCATACGGCAGGGCTCAGAAGGGAAAGATGAGGGGGGTAAGCTGTGCGGAGTGCATCAGGGTAAATTAAAAATCAAGGGATGTATGATACATTTTAAAACAATCTTTTATACAGAGCCCTGGTTTTTCGGGACACGTGTCACATTGGTATATTGTGTTCTTCCTTATCCCCCTCTTATAGCAGACTCTGCACCTCTTTTGACTCTTTCCCTTTCCACCGGTTTGGGGACCTTCTCCTGGAAAGTGTTGCCCTGGTACGATGCGTGTGGCCTCGCTTCCAGAAGTACTGGGTGCCCCCCCTTCCTGGTCCCTAAAGATTAGATCTTGAAATTCCAGGAAAGTTCCCCTCTGGCCTGCACATCGACGTAGCACATACGCATTGTACAAAGCCATCTGTATGATGTGCCCGGCCAGCTTCTTATACCACACCGCATGGCGCTGTAGGGCTTCAGGACTTGATTTGACAAGTCCATCCCTCCCATGTACCTATTGTAGTCCAGGATGCAGTCTGGTTTGGGGGTGGCCTTTCCTTCATATATCCTAAACCTGTAGGTATACCCTGATGCACTCTCGCACAGCTTATACATCTTCACGCCATACCTTGCCCTCTTACCTGGCAGGTACTGGCGGAATTGAACCCTCCCTTTAAAATGTACCAGGGACTCATCAATAGAAAAACACTTCTCGGGGGTGTATGCTTGGGAAAACCGGGCACTGGAACGGTCTAATAGGGGTCTCCGTTTATACAAACGGTCAAAACTGGGGTCATCTCGGGGTGGGCACGGCTCATTATCAGTATAATGTAAGAAGCGAAGTATTGCCTCATTTATTTATTTTTTTAGGTTCCAGTTCATTTCTGAAGTTGCTTTGAGGGGCCCATATATTAGAAACCCCTATCAAACACCCCATTTTAGAAACTAGACCCCTCAAAGTATTCACAACAGCATTTAGAAAGTTTATGAACCCTTTAGGTGTTTCACAGAAATTTAGAGCAAAGTAGAGGTGAAATTTACTCTTTTTATACCATTGTTTTTTATAACACAAAAGGATTTATCAGAGAAACGCAACTCAATACTTATTGCCCAGATTCTGCAGTTTTGAGAAATATCCCACATGTTGCCCTCGGGCGGTAATGGACTGAAGCACCGGCCTCCGAAGCAAAGGAGCACCTAGCGGATTTTGAGCCCTCTTTTTTATTAGGCACCATGTCCGGTTTGAAGAGGTCTTGTGGTGCCAAAACATTGGAAACCCCCCAAAAGTGACCCCAATTTGGAAACTAGACCCCTTGAGGAATCCATTGTACTTTTCATGGGGTGCATGCGGCTTTTTGATCAGTTTTTATTCCATTTTTAGGTGGCGTGGTGACTAATAAACAGCAATTCTACTATTGTTTTTGTATACTTTTTTTTTTACAGCGTTCACCGTGCGCTATAAATGATATATTAACTTTATTCTGCGGGGCGATACGATCACGGCGATACCAGATGTTTATAGTTTTTTTTTATGTCTTATGGCGTTTGCACAATAAAATACGTTTTGTAAACAATCATTCACTTTTTGTGTTACCTTATTCTAAGAGCCAGAACGTTTTTATTTTTCAATCAATAAAGCCGTGCGAGGACTTATTTTTTGCGTAACGAACTGTATTTTCCATCAGTACCATTTTTAGGTACATGCGACTTTTTGATCTCTTTTTATTCCATTTTTTGGGAGGTGAAGTGACCAAACAATTGTGATTGTGGTACGGTTTATTAATATTTTTTTTTACGGCGTTCACCGTGCGGGATAAATAACAAAATAATTTTGTAGTTCAGGCCGTTACGGACGCGGCGATACCAATTATGTATAGTTTATTTGTTTGTTTATATATTTTTATTAATAATAAAGGACTGATAAGGGAAAAAGTGGAACTTTTACTTTTATTACTTTTAAAACTTTTATTTTCTTATTTTTACACATCTTTTTTTAACTTTTTTTTTACTTTATTACTTTGTCCCACTAGGGGACTTGAGGGCAGGAGGCCCTGATCGCTATTCTAATACACTGCACTACATGCGTAGTGCAGTGTATTAGAACTGTCAGCTACTCACTGACAGCAAGCATAGTGGGTCCTGACGTTGTCAGGACCCACTAGGCTTCCGTCTATGGCATAGCCGGACGCCATTGTTTGGTGTCCGGTTGCCATAGTCACCATCGCCGGCCGCTATCGCGTAGCAGGCCGGCGATGGCAGCTTAACCCCTAAAAAGCCGCGATCTCTATAGAATGCGGCTTTTAAGGGGTTAATCAGCGGGGACACAGCGATCGGTCCCCGCTGTAGGAGCTGTGACAGCTGCTGAACAAGACAGCAGCGTCACAGCTCCTGTATGTGTCGGGAGGACGGCCGAAACGGCCGTTACTCCCGAGACGTACTATTACGGCATGGAGCGCGAACGATACAGCTGCCATGACGTAATAGTACGTCAAGGAGCGGGAAGGGGTTAAATCAGCCCATGAGTGCCCTGGACTATAAGAGGCGCCCAGTCCCTTGCTTCTATGCCTGAGCATTGTTTGTTGTATCCTAGTTTGTCTATGCAAATGGTCTCCCAGTGTTTTCCAGTTCCCAGTGTTTCCTGTATTCTGGTGAAGTGCCGTGCTGAGCTGTAGTCATGCTGTGCTGTATTCCACGCCTGCCCTGCTACTCCACGTCTGACGTCTACCCGCTGCCTAGTCCCAGACAAGCCCGCCTTGCTACTGTCCGAGCTGCCACAGTTACCCTATACGAACTATAGGCTTTGACCTGTACCCTGTTGGCCAGCTGCCATACCGCCAAGGCGGTACGGCCCAGTGGGTCCACTAACCCTAAGTGAATATTTCTTTAGGTGGGAGGGGGAAAGGGGAAATTGTTCCTTGAATTTCTCAATAGATATAATATTGGAACCAGAAAATAAGTGACGTATCCTGAGAAGACAGGAGGATTTACACCACTGAAAAGATCTGGCTTCTAGGCCAGTAGGAAACATTGGGTTACAAAATAAATGTAAAAGGTTATATTGAAATTCTATGGCACTCTAGAAATATATAGAGTGCATAATATAAGGAGATGGTTTCAGAGCATGTAGGGGTAGGGACTCCGAAGCCCATAATGGGCCACAAAAGGTATAGGGTGAAATTAATGCTGATTTTTAGGAAGTCCAACCGGGGATCCCTACAATATGATTATTGATGTGGAGTCATGCTATTTGCGTGGCCTTAAAATATTTCAATAAAGAGAGAGCACGCTTAGTCTTATGATTAAACAGGGTCTTAAGGGCAATCTGAGGTCCCTTGTTAGTCCAAATAAATTTAGATATTTGCGATTTGTATATACTGCAATGTTCTAAAGGGGACAGAAATTGATATAGACCTAAAAAGGTAAAGAAATTGAGGGAGGGTGACCATTTTAATTGTATGGAAATGTCCTATCCATGAGAAAGAAGGTAGGGACCATTTTCTAAAATTATTTTGCATTTAAGCAACCAAAAGAGCATAGTTCGATTTGAACTACGTAAAGGGAGAAGAGGTCAGATTAATGTAGATATGAGATTTGAGATATGTAAGGTAATGTTCTATTTTCTGAAACTTAAAGGGAAATTGTCACCAGCATTTTAGTTATCAAACCAACAATACTTTGTGAAAGTGGGTGAAAAATCATTGTTATCTAACCTATTTAGTATTCCGTTTTTTAGCGGTCCCACGCCATATGCAAATGAGCAGAAAAGAGTCAAATCTTCATTCGAAAAGAGTCCGATTTTCAATCCTCCAGCGTTTCAGAGTTGACTCCGCCTCCTTTTTGATTGACAGCTTCTCTCACTCCATCGCACATGAAAACCCGCGCTTGCGCATTGAGACACAGTTAATTAATTCCGTGTGAAAGAAGCAGGGAAGGGTAGTGAAGCACGCATGCGCAATGTTTTGATCGAGATTTCGGCATTTAGGGCCGGACAGGTGGTGGCGGTGGGCGGGGTTAAGAAGCTGCATCATAGAGTAAAACCTAATTACCATAAAAGGCGCGAAAAGTTTAAACTACAATGTGTAGGGAAAGAGGAGAGCACAGAAATTAACTTTGTACAGCTGCGGCCATTGAGGGGTCAGGCAATTTTAACAGGTAAGTTGTTGATGACAGGATCCCTTTAAATTAAGTTATAATCTGATTTTGCAGTGTCTCTGATGTGTTCAGAAATATAATTTCTTATTTATGGATGTTAACTTTCAGACTAGAGTCTTCTTTAAATTTGGTCAATACGGATAATAAGATATGGAGGGATATAAGTAGATGGGGTATGGTTTTGTATTCTTCACCAGAAATCTTGGGACCATGGATACTAGAGTGGGCTCTAATGTCTGCGGCCAAGGGCCAAGGGTTCAATATCTAGGGCAATATGGGGTAGATTTTATAAGGTTGAAAAGTCGGATTGCCGCTGTTGTCTCTAATGGAACGTACAGAATTAATGAACTCCGACGCCCTTAGTTAATTTATCCAATTTATTAGCGTACCTTCTTTTCCTTTAAGACACTACTTTAATGATCAAACCCGTAATAAATGTTAATAATGTTAACGTTAATGGAAATATGCAAGATCCTTCCATTACTACTGTATGTGTATCGTTTCAAGTTCTGTAAATCCAAGGCTTATGCTCTGTACACGCCTGTATCCTTGTTTCCATTTACAATGCCAGAATGCAGTGCCAGATCCATCATATGATGGATAAAACCAGACCCATTTCACTTATATCATGGTCCATTAGGTTCTGCCGTGTTGTCCATCATTTCAACAGAAAATATAGTTCTGCATGTAGCACTATTTTTCACGTCAAATATGATGGAATCTACAATTGAGGCTTCCAACTCACCCTCCAAAGCAGATGCGACCAGACCCTTATTCCTTTCCTGGGATCAGTTTAACTATGATAAAATGAATCCCTAACTAACATTGCTCTTATGTTTATTTCCAAAAACAGCACCAATTTTGTCCATGGGTTGTGTGTGGTATTGCAGCTCCTCATTCATCTCTAATAATAAGGTGTCTCTATCCTTATACAAAACTATACAAATCAGATTGATAGCTTCTGATCTACGGGATAATGTCTAGTCCTCTGCTAATTCTTCAAAAAAATTAATTGGGCATAATTTTTGCTTTGAACATGCTACTATAGTTTACCTTTTCATCACCATGTTTTCATCAGAATAGTACATAGCCTACTCATGTGAGATCTGGCTAGAACACAAATCTCTGCCATTTGATCATTGGGGCAGTCCCAAGGACCTGTGTTAACTCAGTCAGTTACAGTATTCCTTAAAATTTAGAGCCTGCAAAAAAATGCTAAAACAATTTGTCCAAACAAACAGTATCATGACTATAATGGTTGGCAGGGGGCCCATGACCTTTATTTCCCATGGGGCTCATATCACCCTCGGTTTGCCCCTTGTCTCTGCCTTAAAGGTATTGTCCGGTTTCAGAAAATTAATATAATTTTTTGTATAATTATAAGTTATACAATTTTGTAATATATTTTCTGTATTAATTCCTCACGGTTCCCAAGATCTCTGCTTCTTGTTATTCAGTAGGGACAATAATTGTTTACTTCCAGCCGATAAAATTCTGTCCATGGCCATGTGCTGTATACACAGGTGCTGGGATCGTTAGAGGACTTATACTGTAACTGTAATGAGTCGTGCACCTGTGTGTCCATCTCATGACCATGGACAGAATTTTATACACTGGAAGAACCATAAATTTTCCTACTGAATAACAAGCAGAGATCTTGAAAATTATAAACCATTAATACAGAAAGTATATTGGAAAGTTGTATTGCTTTTAAATATACAAAAATACAATTAATTTGCCGAAACCGGTCAACTCCTTTAAGGCGGGGTTCACACGACCGGGTCGTTCCCGAGCCCGAGTGTCGGCCGGTAAAATCGTCCATTTTGCCAGGCCGGTTTGCATTAAGTTTTGCATCCGTGCCGGGCCGGGCAGATCCGGACAGTGACATCAGCGGCAACTCCTGAAGGGGAATCCCCATGTGTTCGGGGATTCCGCTTCAGGAGTTTCCCCTGATGTCACTGCCCAGATATGGACAGAGACATCAAGCGCTCTGTCCAGGAGCGGAATCCCCGAAAACACGGGGATTCCGCTCCTTCAAGGAGCTAAAGTGCGGCTAGCACATAGCACTGGTCGCCGGGCCAGGGTGCTTTTAAAACAAGCAGGGGAAGGGAGCCAGCGCAGCGCTCCCTTCCACCTGCTGTACACCCCGGCCCTGCCACACAGTGTACAGCGATGCCATTCGTCAGAATGGCATCAACTCCTCCTCCTCATATGCACTCTGCGCTATGAGGAGGAGGAGATAGAGCGCAAGCGCCGGAAAACCCGGCCATCACTCGGGACACATCCCGGTGATGGCCGTGTAATACCCGGCCCCATAGACTTCTATGGGAGCCGGGCGGCCGGGTACCCGGGCGAAGATAGAGCATGTCCTATTTTTTGACGGCCGGTTTTCCCGGCCGTCAAAAAAATCGGTCGTGTGAATAGCCCCATTAGGGGTCTATTATTCATAATGCAGCCGGGAAACCCTGCCGTGTGAATGAGGCCTAACACTAAATTGTTGATATTTGCACCATACACTCTCTATTTCGAGGAGTATTACTTACCATGGTGTTTCCTTGATACGGATGTACAGCATCACCAATTCTTAAAGTAAAGAGAAGTGGAACATAACTTGGTTACATACTATTTCTTCATGATAGCATTGGCTGTAAGTCAGTGATATCCCAGATGTCCAGCCGAAATCAAATTAAGCAACTAGATGGAACTTTACAGTGTTCCTAGTTTGGCACAGAGAATAAAGATGATAGCAGTAGCCCTAGGACGGATCACACGGACAGATATGTGCATCCACTAAACTAGATCAGTATCGGTAAATGAAGATTATGGTGTCACCGCCATTAAACTTGTTTAGCAAGATAGTTGTTCTAAAATTGGATGTTTGTTATAAATAACACTTCCCAAGCAAATAAATAATGTTTTTAGCACTATTTTCAGAGGTCGCAGCTTAGAGCTAACAACTTTGAAAACGTTGCTCTGTTGTATTATTTATATACAGTGCATCCTGTAAATGCACCAGTATTTTCCTATATATCTCTTTGGGATATTGTGATATAAACACTATATCTACAAATATATATACGAAACAGGAGCAAGTAAACACAGCACGCCACAACTCCAGAAAATCAGGCCATGTGCTCGTCACCAGGGAATGAATCAGTTCCCCTTCTTTTTAGATAGAGAAACAACGTAGAATATAGTAACGGCACCAGGACTCCAAGACAGATGAAAAACAGGGTGCATTTAATCACCTCAAGACACAGCAACGTTTCGGTTCAACAGGAACCTTTCTCAAGCTAGCTGTTGAACCGAAACGTTGCTGTGTCTTGAGGTGATTAAATCCACCCTGTTTTTCATCTGTCTTGGAGTTCTGGTGCCGTTACTATATTCTACGTTGTTTCTCTACAAATATATATATATATATATATATATATATATATATAGAGAGAGAGAGAGAGAGAGAGAGAGAGAGAGAGAGACACTAGACATATTCTTTTTAACAGCATGAGCTTAGTGACATCTGTATATTCCTTTATGGTCAGTATTGGTGCTATTTAAGTTAAGTTGTCATGTCTTTATCACACTTATTCCCTATACTGTACGTGAATTTACCATCTTTTTGTTTACTCCAGAATCAGGTGATGCTGTTCCTAATGTGCAGTGGATAACTGGAGCAACAGTGCATAGAAAAAAAAAAAGGCTGCAAAGGTGACATAGCCTTTAAGGAGACAATTGTCTTTTGTTCCTGATTGATTATTACAATAACGGGATCTAAAATATCAAATTGATATTTCAAATTTAAATATTTCAATATGTGAACCCTCTTAACGTATTGGGAGTCTCATGTCTGGCAAATTGCTTCTTTCATACTATACAGATGAGCCTACCTTTTCTATTTCTTCTTCAACATGTGAATCAATCCAATTTGCTGTAAATCTCAAACCCGGCAAATTGATTCTCTCATTTTACTGCATTAATCCAGTCTGGATCTTATTTGATAGCCTCGGTACAAAGCAATGTGACAGAAATGGATATGTTCAATACGCTCATTCAGCAAAGCACAGTGTTTGGTTTCATGAATACATAGTTAATTCATGTTGATGTTACAATGCTGGGAAATTCTGTGTTACTTACGTCCAACTTTTTCTATAAATAATATTACCCATGACTTATAGAAAATGGTGCACATGTATCAATGTGTAATATGTGAAAACTGAGATAGGAGTATCCTGAAGATCAAACACTATATTGTATACCCTGCATTACAGGGAAGAGGAACTGAAAGGGCCATACATAGACATAAGGGAACCCAGTAATGAAGATTAAAATGTGGTTCTTTTGGTGCTGGCATATCCCCATCCACCTGGAATAGAAGGATTAGATGCTTGTTTGCCCCCACCTCCATGATCCTTGGGTTAATTCCCCATACTTTTGTTTGCTTATGAAGTAGGGCTTGTGTTAAATTGATCCCTGCACTGGTCCCCACCACCCATTTAAATCGTGGATGCAGCCAAACTGGGCTTGGTCTCCTGTCTCCATGCGCCCCATATCAGCATGGACTGCCTCTATAGTACATATGTCCTTTCCAGTGTGCATGACTTGTTGCAGCTATGCAATATAGGTATCACAGTCGAATAACAGAATTCTGGTATACAAATGGAGTATAGGTGCATGTAGGACAGCATAGGTGCATGTAGGACTGATAAAGAGCTTATGCCTGATTTTTAACATTTGTTAATATGACATTCATAATGAGCCTTGCAACATTTAAAAAAATATGGCTAAAATGTACCTCGAAACTGCCGGTAATAATAAAAAAAAACTACCAATAAGTCTCATTAATGGAACGCAAATTTAAAAAAAGCTGTAAATTATCAGATTACTGCATTTATTTAAAACCTGCCTTACAAAACTAAAAGCTTGGACCTTATGATCATAGTAGGAAACTACTATGCACTTGAAGTAAGTTAGGCCTTAGTATTATTAAAATACAGCTATAACGTACACTGATCACTCATAACATTAAAGTGACATGTCTAATATTGTATAGGTCCTTCTCATGCCACCAAACCAGCTCTGGCCCATTGGGGTATTAACTCCATAAGACCTTTGAAGGTGTCCTGTTGTATTTGGCACCAAGTCGTTAGCAGCAAATCCTTTAAGTCCTGTAAGTTGCAAGGTGGGGTCTCTATGGATCGGACTTGCTTTTAGAGAACATTTTACAGAGTCAACAACTTGAACTTTTTTTCATGTTGCTTAATCCATACCTGAAAATTTTTGCAATGTAGCAGGTCACATTATCGTGCTGAAAGAAGCCACTGCCATTAGGGAGTACCATTGCCATGAAGGGATGTACTTAGTTCGCAAGAATATTTAGGTAGGTGGTAAGTGTTATAGTAACATCCACATGAATGCCAGGAACCAAGCAGAACATTACCCAGAGCATTACACTGCCTCTGCCAGCATGCCTTCTTCCCATAGTGCATCCTGGTGCCATCTTTTCCACAGGTAAGCGATGTACACGGCCATCCACATGATGTAAAAGAAAATGTGATTCCTCAGACCAGGCCAGAAATTAAAATCCTTATGATTGCCCATTTTTTCTGATTCCAATACATACACTTAAAGAACTCACTTGCTGCCTAATTTATCCCACCCCTTGACGGTAACCATTGCAGCATCATAATCAATGATATTCTCTTACCCTGTCAGTGGTTTTAATGTTATGACTGATCTATGTAAGTGCAAACGAAAAGTTGTGGTGCTGCCTCCAATGGACCTCTGATGCTTGTGTCTTGGAATCTGGAATCTAATTAACTGCTAATGAATGAAAACTGGAATTTGACTGGTTACTATAGGGATCATCACTATTGTTCACGCCCCAGCTCTGAACACTTAAATAGGTATATCCACCTTCTAATGTTCGTTAGGATATACCATAACATCATGCTGATCCTGAGACCAAGGCGTCAAGGGCATTTCTCCTGTGAATGGGGCTGTGCTGCAGTTCCCTGACAAGCGGCGGCCAAGATGGGTCTACGTACAGGGGAAAACACAGTAGAGGACTTCATTCTGAGAATCCGTGGGGGTCCAGCAGTCGGAATCGAATCAATGGACCATTATGCCATCAGGTGCTATGGTTGGAAAACCCATTTAATTAAAATGCTGTTTTTTTCTGGAACAAAATACACAGTGAATAATGTGAGATTAAATAGTTTAATATTGTTGCTCTAATGAAGACACATACTCAATGCTATTTTAGATGCATAACTGTAAAAAAATAATCTCAATACAGTATCAAAATGTACATAATTGTTTCTAATTTTAACACCACTGTCGGGTATATTAGGCACTCCAGATTAGTGCTTCAGGCCTGAAATTTAAATCTATATACTGATATTTGATAGGAATGCAACAATTTCAGAGTACTTCAGAGAACAGACAAGTCGTGTTTATGGTTGGTATTGTATAGATTAATATTTTACAGCAGTTATATCTGTTTTTAATTGCTTATTGATATTAATACAAGTCATCTGATTGTATTGTATTTTCTCATTTTAGAGTTTGTATATTGTGCTAATCAAAAAGATAGAGAAAATTAAGTGCCATTGGTCTAGTCAAAGATGTAAGTGCTTATTTTCAAGAAAAACTTCAGATTCATATATTCAGGAAAACAATAAAACTTATTTCTACTGCTCTAGTTTCATGTTCATTTTAGTCTACTTAAATGTCCAATACATTTTTATTTCTAGAGCAATTTTTTGTAATAGTTTGCTACTTAAAGGGGTATTCAAATAGATGTGGGTCCTTGCTCTGGGATCCCCACCTATTCAAAGCATGGGGGTCCTGTTAGTAAGGGAAAAAGTCAAGTGTATGCCTATCTCTTTATATCTTGTCCTTCTATTTCTAGCCACTGCCAGATGCCTTGGATTGCCAAACAGAAGTAATGGGATCCCTATTCTCCCAACAGCTGTGGGTCCTAGAGCTAGGACCTCCAGCTTTAAAAAAATATGTGCCATATCCTATAGATATACCATGAATATAGTTAGTCTTAATATATTTGGTTTAAAAACATTTTTTAGGACCCCTCCCTGTCAAACAGCTACAATTTGGCATATCCTGTGGAAATGCCATAAATGATCCTGGTCAGAATACCTCTTTAGAGTTGCCAACTACATTAGATCTCTTAATTTTTAAGATACTCAAAAAATAATCAAAAACACAATATAAATATAAACAAATGCAAATTTATAAACTACTATGATGTGTTAGAAATAAGCCTTGAAGCATTAGATTTTACTATCACATAATTCAATATAATAGTTTAATTTTTTTTTTCTAATGTTTTAAACATGCAATAAAAAAAAACTGAATTCTAACAGTAATAAGAAGCTAACCAAATTTTCATATTTATTAAAAAATAATTATTTATTTTTATGATGTTCCTAATAGGGACAGAGCTATGACAACTGTGGAATGTTATTGTTTTTTTAATGTATTATAATATGGCTCATGAATATAAGATTTAATATCACTGCTCTAGTAAACCAGGCATGACCTAACAAAGTTATATAGTAGATTAATTATTCATCTTGGTAAATTAAAAGGTAACTAAACGTTCAACAAACTTCTGACATGTCACGTTAAAACCAAGCACACCATTGTTTTTCTTGTGAAATTCTCGATAAGTTTGATGTGTCACATGACCCTCTTCCCAACTAAAGTTGGATACAAAATGGCCGACTTCAAAATGGCCGCCATGGTCAACACCCAGCTTGAAAAGTTTTCCCCCTCCCATATACTAATGTGCCACAAACAGGAAGTTAATATCACCAACCATTCCCATTTTATTTAGGTGTATCCATATAAATGGCCCACCCTGTACAATATTAAGATTTTTCGTCTAATTTAATAAACTAAAGCACCTTTGTCATAAGAAGGAGGCACTTTAAGCAAGGTAATCTATAGATTGTCCATAAAGGGTTAAACAAGCATTAAGTATTCCCTCAATGCACTCACTAAACCAAAGTTTGGGGTGTTTGGGCTGTGCATTAGAGGGAAGTATTGCGAGCTACAGTTGTTTTTATTTACCTTATTACACAATAAAAATAAACCTTTGAAAGATTAATCTACATCATATAAACATAAATAAATTCATATTTCCAATTTCAGTATGAAATCTTTTAATTGAATACCTTTTCTACTTTTACATTTCTAAGCTACAATGTTAAAGTGTTACTTTGTTTAAAGGGAACACATAACTATGTATATACAGTGCATTCGGAAAGTCTTCAGACCCTTTCACTGTTTCACATTTTGTTATGTTGAGGCCTTGTACTAAAATAAAATAAAAATTCCCCATCATTCTGCACTCAATACCCCATAATGACACCTCGATTGCAGTCCACCTGTGGTAAATTCATTTGATTGGATATGATTTGGAAAGACACTCCCTGTCTCCCTGTCTATATAAGGTCTCACAGCTTACAACTCATATCAGAGCAAAAACCAAGCCATGAGAAGAAAGGGACTGCCTGTAGAGCTTTAGAGACAGGATTGTGTGGAGGTACAGATCTGGAGAAGGGTACTAAAACAGTTCTGCTGCACTGAAAGTTCCCAAGTGCACAGTGGCCTCCATAATTCTAAAATAAAGAGAAGTTTGGAACAGCCAAGACTTTTCCGAAAGCTGGCCGCCCCACCAAACTAAGTAATTGTGGGAGAAGGGTCTTGGTAAGAGAGGTGACCAAGAACCCAATGGTCACGCTGAGCTCCATATATCCTGGGTGCAGATGGGAGAAACTTCCAGAAGGTCAACCATCACTGTAGAACTCCACCAATCTGGACTTTTTGGCAGAGTGGGCAGAAAGAAGCCTGAAAGATGAATGGAGCAAAGTACAGAGATATTCTTAACGAAAACCTGATCCAGAGTGCTCTAGACATCAGACTGGGCCGAAGTTCACCTTCCAACAAGACAATGACCTTAAGAACACAGCCAAGACAACACAGGAGCGGCTTAGGGACAACTCTGTGAATGTCCTTGAGTGGCTCAGCCAGAGCCCTAACTTGAACCTAATTGGACTTCTTTGGAGAGACCTGAAAATGTCTGTCTACCGACGGTCCCCACCCAACCTGACAGAGCTTGAGAGGATCTGCAGAGAAGACTGGCAGAAAATCCCCAAATCCAGGCGTGCAAACCTTGTGGCATCATACCCATGAAGACTGGAGGCTGTTATGACTGCCAAAGGTGATTCAGCTAAGTACTGAGTAAAGGGTCTGAATACTTATGTCAATGCATTATTTTAGTTTTTCGTTTTCAATAAATTAGCAAAGATTACTAACACACTAACATTCTGTTTTCACTTTGTCTTTATGGGGTATTGAGTGTAGAATTATGGGGAAAAACGTGATTTTTTTTTATTTTAGCGCAAGGCCTCAACATAAAACAATTAAAAGGGTCTTAAGACTTTCCGAATGCATTGTATATACTCCTTATTTTCCTCCCGCTTCCTTGATCTCAATATGGAGAAAACTAAATTTATCATCTTTCTGCCATCTCACTCAACCGCCTTACTAGAACTATCAATCACAGGTAATGACTCTACACTTTCCCTAGTCTCACAAGTAGCACTGCCTTGGGATAACCTTAGATTCTTTCAATCCTCAAATCCAAGCCCTTACCACCTCTTGCTGCTCCCATCTTAAAATTTATTCTGGCATCAATGCTTTCCTCAACCTTAAGTCAATAAAAACGCCAGTACATTCCCTCATTATCTCCTGCCTAAACTACTGCAACATCTCTCTCGCACTCTTGCACTCCTCCAATTCACCCTTATCTCTGTTGCAAGATTAATCTACCTCTCCACTCATTTCACCTCTGCCTCTCCCCTCTGTCAATCTGTCAATATATATATATATTTGACTTTTATAAACAATGAATATACTGTATGTTGTAAAATTGTGCACTAAATTACATTTACTGTAGTTATGTAATTCATGTAGTGGTATACATAGAGTTTATGTGGCCCCAAAGCTTAAGGTTAAAATTGGGCCCCCTACTTGTGCAGGTTACCACCACAATTATCTTGGAAGGGAAGGGAAGACATGGTGCATGTTTGCACATAAACTCCTTTCCCGTTTTATGCAGGGCCAGTGGAAAGTGAATCCCTGCACCCATTCTCGCCAGGGGCTAAATAGAAGCTGCATGGGCCACTTCTCTAGTATGTAGGCCCTTTAATTTGTAGATCAAAGTCTACCACTGGTAACTAAATTGAGACAAAACAAGTTAAAAGTTTATATATAGTAAATGCATTTGAATGTCCCAAATACAGAAGCTCTACCTGGGTTCTCCACCTATCTGCTAATGACATCACATGTCACTGTATCTAATGATTACAGAGTATATAAAATATAGATGATAAAATATAATCATGTGGATAGTGGGAGAGCTATAGTGTATCTGCAGGATTACATTATTGTGCAAATAGAAGAAGTCAATGCACATATTTCAATGCGTTTTTTATATGGCTGGGTAAACTATAAACCCCCAAGGTATCAGGGTCCAGTGGCAATTGGTACTTCTGAAACCCCTCTAGCTACGCCACTGAGTAATTGACAAATTACTGGCTATCTCGGTGTCAGGCAATATGTAGCTTTTGGTCTTCGTATTAGATAGGAGTAGAAACCTCAAAGGGCATTTGTCAGCCAAAGCAGGGGGCATTTTAAATTGCCACTCCTTACGTTAATTAAAGGAACTCTCCAGGCAAAATGAATACACTGTATTACACCTAGTTCAGGCCTGAGGAGTTGGTGCATGACACAGGGATTCTCTGTTTGGTGTTGTTTGGATCCCTCCGTCATGTACCACACACTTAGGCCCTGCACTATGCATTATACAATGTACCAATGTAAACAGATACGCTGAGCCGGCTGACGTTGAGTCAGCTTCTGCTTATTTTCCACAAAATAGAAGATTGTTGCATTCCTATTATATATTTAAGGTGAAAAAATAAGCAACTATATATTTTAACAAGCCTGTTGCACATTCATACAAGAAACTATCATAGCAGTTTGAACACATCAAACATCTATCAAAGCATTTAACTACACACAACCTAATGATTATAACATATGAAGAAATCCAACTACACACGTCTATGGCACCTCTTGGTCAATACTCAGGCAATCTGATTAAAAGCATCTAGCAGTTCAATAATGGAAGGCCATGCTTTGAATATTTGAAAATATTTCTTTCAATGAATGATATGCAAGATAAGCTTGAATTTCATAAATGCAGTGCAATTTTAGATTTTTTTCAACTTATAAAAACAAACTTAAACAGTAAAAAGATATAAATTACCAATACAATTTAGAATTTCAGAATTAAAATTTTTAAATAACAATTAAAGTCAAAAGTGGTCCCATTGGTTATCTGATATTATGTAAATTATATCAAAAACTATTTTTTTCATTACAACTAAATTTATTTTTATGTGTACCTTTAATTGATCATATTTCCTGAAAGGAATCAGCATAATGATTTTAGCACCTTAAAACACAACTAATAAGGAAATACATTAGATTAGATATAGAAAAATAAAAACATAAATAATAAATAAATTAATACATAAATCAAAAATAATGAAATACAGAAATAAATCAAAATATAAATTATATAATAATTATTTGATTAATAAAAACAAATAAAAATAATAGAAGCTAGAGCACTTTGGCATGCCCACGTTATGATTGTGCAGCACCAGTTTTAGGCCTCATTTACACGAGCGTGTGCGTTTTGCGCGCGCAAAAAAACGCTGCGTTTTGCGTGCGCAAAAGGCAATTGACAGCTCCGTGTGTCATCCGTGTATGATGCGCGGCTGCGTGATTTTCGCGCAGCCGCCATCATAGAGATGAGGCTAGTCGACGCCCGTCACTGTCCAAGGTGCTGAAAGAGCTAACTGATCGGCAGTAACTCTTTCAGCACCCTCGACAGTGAATGCCGATCACAATATACACCAACCTGTGAATAAAAAAAGACGTTCACACTTACCATGAACTGCCGGCTTCCTCCAGTCCGGTCTCCCGGCCGTTGCCTTGGTGACGCGTCCCTCTCTTGTCATCCGGCCCCACCTCCCAGGATGACGCGGCAGGCCATGAGACCGCTGCAGCCTGTGATTGGCTGCAGCCTGTGCTTGGCCTGTGATTGGCTGCAGCTGTCACTTGGCCTGAATTGTCATCCCGGGAGGTCGGACTGGAGGAAGGAGCCTGGACTTATCGGTAAGTCAGAACTTCTGTTTTTTTTTACACGTATATGTATATTGTGATCGAAAGTCACTGTCCATGGTGCTGAAACAGTTTAAGTCTTTCAGCACCGTGGGCAGTGACTGTCTCCTGACGTCGCGTACCCGAACATTTTTTGCCGGGTTCGGTTAAAACGAGTTCGGCCGAACCCGGTGAAGTTCGGTGCGCTCATCTCTAATTTGACACTCCGTTTGGATGTTTGTAACCAGAAAAGCACGTGGTGCTTTTCTGTTTACATTCATCCTTTTGACAGCTCTTGCGTGATTTTCGCGCATGCAACGCAGGACCGTCAGTGTGGCATGCGTTGTTTTCACGCACCCATTGAAGTCAATGGGTGCGTGTTGCGTGAAAAACGCAAGAATATAGAACATGTCGTGAGTTTTACGCAACGCACTCACGCAGCGCAAAATTCACGCATCGTCTAAACAGCCCCATAGACTATTATAGGTGCGTACGACACGCGTGAAAAGCACGCGCGTCGCACGCGCGTATAATACGCTCGTGTAAATGAGGCCTTAGAATGAGGATATAGGTAGGAACAAAAAGGAAGTCTCTTTATTATACAATTTCAAAAGCTTTTGTAATGGAATAGGATGTGATTTATTAAATTATATCACAGGTAATACTATAGAAGTTAAACCCCAGATGCCTGGTGTGATTATAATATACTATATTGTACAGTATAAATAAGAAACCAATACTTTTATCTCATATTTTCATTACGTCAAAATTACCAATTACCATTACTATATAGAATACTGAAAAATCTTTGTTGTGCTACAATAACTTTTTTTTTAGCTGTATAATGGTAAGACTTTATACCAATATCTTTAATTTACTGGACTGAAACATATTTTTTTATAAATAAAGGTTTCGCTAGCTTTTTTTGGTTTTTAACAACTGTGCTAATAAAAGTTTTTTATATGTGCTAATAAGAAGTGTGTGTCCCTTTATTTTGAAGAACATAATTGCAGCTTAACTTATAATTTAGACATATTGTGCCATTTGATCAATCTATAGAGATAAGTTCAGACACATCAATATGTCTGGGGCTTAGTATTTGTGAGGGTTTTTTTTTTTACTTTTTTTTA
Organism: Rhinoderma darwinii; assembly: GCF_050947455.1. NCBI lineage: Eukaryota > Metazoa > Chordata > Amphibia > Anura > Rhinodermatidae > Rhinoderma > Rhinoderma darwinii. Next base: position 355,613,266 of record NC_134690.1, on the reverse strand, counting down.
TTGAAACATTATCCTTTTATGGTAGTTCTTTTTCCACATGGGTTTGGACAATATCCATTTTGCTCTACATTGGTCCTTTGTACTGATTGCCAGAGAGATGTCTAATTCCAGGACATGAACCTGCAGCATCTCCAAGTTTCCTCCACACAACCTGGAAAAAAGCAAAAAAGAAAATATTAGAAAATTGGAAAATAAAATGTACTATGCTAAATTCTATTCTGTAAAATATTTAGTACAGAACAATGATACAGCTACCCCCTCCACATGCTTTATAGGAAAGAAGAGCAGTGTGGCCCTTAGGTCAGTTCCCTATCTCTTTTTTTTTTCTTTGCTAATGTTGCATTGGTGAGGAAGAGCCAAGCAAAAGTCCAGACAACCCATGAGAACAAGGGATTGGGCTTATTCAAGCTGGGTTCTTCTCTCTATTGGCCCCTTTGGCAGCCATAAGGACAGTATGATACATTCACCAATGAATTAGCATTTTACAGGTTATATCTAGATATACTCTATATAAATCATTGAGAAATCCAATGTATTTTTTTTTTTTTTTATCTACCACTGATCCTTAAGGCACCTTTACATTAGTTGACTTTTAAAACCATCAATGAATGAACGCTGGTTTGAAAAGTTCCGATGGTCATTTGCATCAGGTCTACCCTTTCTGCCGGTAGGGAAACTCCTATTGTAACTGTGAATTTCTCTTTGTATGGTATTTAAATTAACCACCTAAGCCAATAGTTTTTCTGGCGGCGCAATCAAAAAAGTTCAATGGTCAATGATAACTTTATTGTTTATCAACAATTTTCTTCTTCATATACACAGGCGAATTCTCATTATGATCACTCGAAAAACGAGCATTTCCTATTAATAATTGGCCAGTGTAGACAGGTCTTTAGTTACAACATATGTTATAGCCAATTCTTATCACAATTCTACAGGATTCTGAGCCCACATCTTGCATCCCTATACTTGTTCAGGATCTGTGGGGATTTTCATTCTTTCACCAAGCTCTATATATTAGCATATAGAGAAAACTGACTGACCAATATGATGAACAGAACAACAGAATGATGACTGCAGTTCAGGACAATAAGAGTTTTTCCGCTGCAAATTTTGGTGCAGATTTGGAGCAATTACGCAACGAATCTGCACCAACATTTGCATATTTGACAGGTAATTCAGACGTTGCGGATATCACCGCTTCTTCTCCGCAACAAATAGTGCAGGCTGCGGAGGGAAAATTCTGCACCGCAGCCTATGGTCCGCAGCAGAGTTTTCCGCAACGTCTGAATTAATTTGCCTAAACATGTATAGAAACAAATGTAAAAAACGGCCGCTGGAGAATTCCACTGCGGACTTTCCGCAGCGGAATTCCATAGCAATTCTGCAACATGTGAATGTGCCCTAATACAGGCTGTAACTCCGGGCCAGTTCAAAATTAAATACAACAAACTATTTACATAATTGATCAAGGTTTTTTTTTTATATGATTTTTTTTTAGATTATACTCAATTTACACAGTAAAATAAAGTTTAATATATTTAACTTGTGCTTAAGGCAGAATAAGGCTGGGTTCACACGACCTATTTTCAGGCGTAAACGAGGCGTATTATGCCTCGTTTTACGCCTGAAAATAGGGCTACAATACGTCGGCAAACATCTGCCCATTCATTTGAATGGGTTTGCCGACGTATTGTGCAGACGACCTGTAATTTACGAATCGTCGTTTGACAGCTGTCAAACGACAACGCGTAAATTGACTGCCTCGGCAAAGAAGTGCAGGGCACTTCTTTGCAACGTAATTTGAGCCGTTCTTCATTGCACTCAATGAAGAGCAGCTCAATATTTACGAGCGTCACAGATGCCTCGTATATTACGAGGAGGAGCATTTACGGCTGAAACGAGGCAGCTGTTTTCTTCTGACAACAGTCTGTCATTTCAGCCGTAAATGCCTGCTATCGTGTGAACATACCCTAAAAGTGCCATAGACATTTCCACAAGTATAGCATACATTAAAACCATCTCATTCTAAAATATATTTTTCAGAACAATGGCCCACATTTATTAAAATGACGTAATTTTAGCCAATGTGTAAGTTAAAGCTAGACTGCTTTATTGAAATATGTTTAGACAAATTTATGACTGCATTTGCCCTCTTTTTTTTTACACTAGAGTGTGTGGAGATTCAACTTTTCCATGCCTATTTGTAAGCCATGGTCACTTTTTACTCTACTTATACAAACTGATGTCAATGGCGCAAATGGCTCTAAATTCTGGGGTAAATGGTTTATAAAAATGTTACAAAGCAGATTGCACACTAATTTGGAGTATTCTGTACCAAAAAAAAAGGATGCAAATACATTGAAAACTATGGGCCAGCGTGTTCATTTATATTGGAGAACGACTATATGAACACTGTAATATAACAGAATTTATTTCCACATATTTTATATATTCAGTATGTCAAATAGAATTAAAACTGAAAATAAATGTATAATACAAACTATTTAGCAATTATTTTGTAATTCCTCATTTATAATGTAAAAACCATGATAAATGCATTTCAGAACCTACATTTGTCAGACAACATTTCAACAGTTTCCGCCTACACATAGCAGTTAGTGTACTATTAACAGTAAAAGCTTCTGGCTTCAATACTGAATCATCATCATCAGAGACTAATGCCTGCCATTGCTTACTGCAAATATCTGACTTTTCTATATTAACCCGTTAGTGACCGCCCATTAGTGTTTTTACGGGCTTTATTTCGATGAAATAGCCTTTTTACGGAGTTGAATTGGAATAAATGAATAGAGCCAGGGAGCCATTAAATCTCCCTGTTCTCAGATACCGGAAGTAACTGAGGGCTGGGAGCAGCCCTGCTCGAACGGACGAGATCGATATCAGCATCGATCTCGCCCTTTAACCCCTCAGATGTGGCGCTCAATAGCGAGCACCGCATCTGAGTGGTTTTGGAGAGAGGGAGGGAGCCTCCTCTCTCACCCCACTGGCACCCACCTTCTTCTTTGAACAGTCAATAATTTTTTGTCTCTTTTCAAATACAGGGGCACATATTTGCAAATGTGACCACAGGAAATGCAGCCGTATTGTCACCTTTGAATTGGAAAATGGTCACTTTGTTATTGATGAAACATGCTGACAAATTGACATGAGGTGATCAATTCCAAAAAGCATATTCAAGGGTATCAACCAATACTGTTATTATTCTAGAAAATGCAGTTCAGTACTTCCCTTCACCTACATCCTCCCCTTCTCCTGGCACATGTGTCTTTTTTTCATACTAGATATGTAAGATTTTGTAGTTACTTTTGCAAAAATGCTTAACTACAGAGGCGTAACTTGAAACAGCTGGGCCCCAATGCAATACCTGTAACCTGGACCCTCCAACTACCACTTTTAGTCCCTGTACGGCACCAGAGCTTGGGTGCAGTCGTAACCCCTGCCCACTGCAACAAAACAGAAAAATGTGCATTTTTCTGTAAGTGAATAAAACATAACACACTTTGTCTCACATATTACGGCCCTTGTAGCTTCTGACTTAGGCCTAAATGGACCGAAAAAGGAACATATTACATTGAGTATAACATATTATAATAAAGCCCCATACACATGTGTCATTTGACATACGATTATCCATATTCCATGCATGTTAATGGGGTTTCCTCAACGCTGTTGACGTGATATAGAAAACAAGTAGCATGCTACTGTACTTCTTTGCCGTTTTCAAAAAATCTGAGAAATAGCCCTATTGAATGATAATCTGGCTAATCGCTGGGTGGATCTGCTGCACATCTGGAGAACATCCACGGCACATCCTACCATGCATCATGTAGGAATTTGTGTCGGGTTTGCAATATGCAAATCCGCCACATATAAATGTAGTCTTGTTGCCACTAATAGCCTTGGTTCCTAACCACCTTACTTAGTTATATACAGAAGCTTAAAGGGGTATTCCAAGAATCAACAATTATTACCTATCCACAGGATAGATAATAACTTTCTGATCGCTTGAGCCCCACCACCCACCAATTACCAGACCATGGTAATGACATAAACAGCCGAGTACAGAGCTCAGCTGTTTCTGTTAGACCCTGTTCACACTGAGTTTTTTTTGCAGCCACAAAAAGCCATGAGGAAGGACGTGGTGTGCGTCTGAAACGCGTAGGCACCTATCTATCTATCTCTAATTATTACACTCGGGACCGATTTTGTTTTAATTACTCAAAATAAAATTGGAACAATGTTCTATTTTAACTGATTGCGCTGGATCCTCTATTTTTTAGTTTTTCCAGAAAAAATCTGCCTCAGAATTCCTTCAGGAATTTTGAGGCAGATTTTGACCTGCCTGCACTTTTGTTGTCATGGTTCTCGTTTTTCCACTGCATTTTTCGTCCCCGGCCATTGAAGCTAATGCAAGGACCTTGGGCAAAATACGCATCGGGAAAACTCTCGGAAATGGCCGCCACAGATTTTTCTGATTTTGATGGGTGGTCAGAGGCGGAACTTCGTCAAGAAATGACATGCAGCTTTTTTTCCCCACAAGCAGCCAGAAGCCGCTCGGGAAAAAAAACGCCACTGCCTCCTATTTAAATTATTGGGGAGCAAACTTGGCTGTTTTCTGGTCTTGATTCTGACACGGTTTCCGTGTAAAAATCTGTGCCAAAACACTCTGTGTGAACAGGGCCTTAGTCCCTTAGACATTGAATGGAGCATGCACCCACACATCTATTTAATCTCCTCCTCACTGCAGGTGGTAAAGAAAGGGGGAACGGGGAGGTTCGGTACCATTGGACTTGTGATCGCTGAGGGTCCCAACGGTGGGCCCTCCAGCTATCAGACTATTATTACCTATCCTGTGGATAGGTGTTATGTAGATTCTGGTACAACCCCTTTAAGTCTTTGGCATATTACTTATTTGTAAATTGCAAGCTGTTTCCCCAAAAATGGTTTTATAGCAAAATATTCGTGTTTACACAAATGATAACTTTTTCTGAAAGCAAAGCCAACTTTTCCATGAATATGTATGTTACAATTAATAGATTCCTCCAGGGTCTGCCACTTTGTACTATTTTATTTGAAACATTAGTACCATTACCTCTGCTGCACACATTTTAATACTGAGTGTTAGAAGTTCCAGAATCAGCAACACATGTTCTATTATAGCAACGTCGTTTTAGTTTTTCTCCCTAAAGAGAAGACTATTTTGCTCATTAGTGTTCATGTAGAGGCTACAATTTATTACCATATTTAGTGCCGCATAGTGCAGTAAATAAACAGCAGAGCATACAACTTTTAGACATCGTATTTATAATAAAAATTAACCTTTAATGAACTTTGCCACAGAGAAAGCAATTAGAGAAAAAGTTCTTACCTTTCTTGGCTGAGGTTGAGATAAAGGCTAAGTGTTAGCTAAGAGATTCATGCTTTATTTTTTAATTAATAATGTGAATTCTTTTAATTACTCTACTTCACTGTTGGCTACATTTTATAGCTAATTTTATGATGGTTTGTTATTCACTGTGTTACAATATGACAATGTGTCATTCCAATATCATTAATCATGACATGGTTATTGGTTTTCCAATGAAGGAAATATTGACACTTGCTCTAAATTTTATGGATTTGCATTGCATTATGTTAGAGGACAATAGTACAGGGAATAATGAATACATTAGAAATGTTGGAATGTCTAGGAAGTTGTGATTATAAAATTTGTGTATGCTTTACTTATTAAGGAATATAGAACAGGCTACTATCATGTAGCAAATGTAAAATGGCATGTTCCTGCAACAGTCTATCAGATACCAAAAGGTGGTTATAATAGCAGATGCAGAGCTGGAGTTTGGAGGTGCTGTAAGATGCTTTCTTAATTCTTAGAAAAAGACATGCGGGTGTTTCTTTTGGTGGTGAGACTTGTCAGTCATTGGCTCTCCTCAAATCAGACTTGCTCAGCACCACTGATCTGTAAAGAGTCGCTAAATGTCAGTGCTCTCCAGCAGAAATGCCATTAACACTTGTCATCAGGAGACTGAGCGAATGGCTGAAAGTACCTCCAAACTTCACTCTGCACCCACTATTAGAACTACCTTTTGGTATCTTATAGATAGCATCAAGACAACAGCAAATGTAATGTAATTCCTGTCAAAACTCAAAATTCATTCACGTGACTTCAGGCTAAGGATATTATGATGAGTCTTGAATAAGCTCCAAAAAATAATGCAGAGTAGTTACAATATTTCAGATTGAGAATAGTTGGGGAACCTGTGAAATTTTGTCCTGGTCTTTTTTTTCTTTTTTTAATCAATTAAAAAAATGTATTGTATTACTTTTTTCCATGTTTAATTTTAATTTAAAGGTCTTTACCAGGACCAGCTTAATAGGAGTTGTATACATTTGTACGCAATTAGCTCCCTCTGATGGTTGCTGCAGGCAGCAAGTGCTTTTTCTTTTAACTCTATAATACAAAGTATAGGATTTGGATCTCTGTTTGAGAAATTTGTTTCTATGACCCCTATAATGATATATGGTGTATTTTCTAAGTGGTGGGCTATGGCCCTATCTCTAATGCTCTGGGCTGTCAGGGAATGCCCCTGTTCAAGTACTGTTTATGTTTTTTTATTTTTGCTCTGCAACTGGTATAAACTTATTTACAAAGTTTCAAACTGCTTGCAATTGACCCCACCCCATGCTTGCTGATTAAAAATAACATTTGTCTCAGCTCTCTCATTTAAACCTTAGTTCTACAATTTCATAAACTCGTGGCACTTCTAACTCAAAAATGTTTCCCCATTTGTCTTTTCCTGACTTATGAAATGACCAAAAGTGTTCCATGTGCTTATCATACATCAGCTAGATCACTGCAAAAAAGCTCTGTGAACTAACAATGATGACTGTCACCTCTCTAATGTATCCCCCACATTTATTCAGTACCACCCTTCTTTTCATTCCATTCACTTCTTGCCATTACAAAAGATACAGCACAAAAGCATACACGTAACCTAAAAAACATTCAGCAACTTGACTTAAAGGGGTTTTCTAGTAATGGGGGAGTTTTCATACTGATGACCTATCCACAGGATAGGTCATCAGTATATGATTGGGGGGGTCAGACATCCGAATCCCGCACTAATCATCTGTTCCAGCTGCCTACAGGCATCGGGAGTTATAAAGTGTTCGGAACCGGAAGCAGAAGGCTCCGACCACTTTATAGTGTCCATGCTGCAGAACTGCTGCTCTGCTTCTATTCAAGTGAATAGGAACAGAACTGCAGTTACCCAGCACGGCCACTATACAGTGTATGGAGCCTTCTGCTTCCGGCTCCAAACACTTTATAACTCCCAGTACCGGAGGTAGCCAGAACAGCAGATCTGTGTGGGGTCCAGTTGTCAGACCATCACCGATCAAATTCTGATGACCTATCCTGTGGATAGGTCATCAGTATGAAAAACCGCCCCATGACGAGAAAACCCCTTTAATTTCCTCAATGTTCTCCAGATACTACCACAAACCCAACCATCCATCCATCCATCCTTAACAATGTTTCTAGCACTCTGTTCTAGAACTCCAAACAGTTGCTGACATTCTCATTTTCCACTTCTTTGGACTTTCCCTCCCCATGCAGTCTTTAAAGAGGATTACCTCCAGTCTACTATACATCGCTTCTCTGTGTACAGTATTCCGTTATGTACAGTAGTTATTATTGCGTATTAAATCATACTTGCCTATTATTGAGAAATTACTTCCAGGAAAGAATAATTTCATACACGTCATGACCCTTAAGATATTAAGTATGCCACCAAAATGCCTCCAACCGCCCTTAATTCAGAAATAGTGCACATTTATTGAAAGTTATGGAAAGTTATCATTTCATGCATGGCACAAAATCTAATATACCAGACCAAGGCATGCCAGAATTCACCAGCATCCGGACTTAACCAGCACCCAGACTTCTTCAGTTTCAAGAACCAGTCCCAAACTACATCGGGCCCCAAGCCTCAGACTGCTCGCTGTCCCTGTTCATCCTATGTTCATGCTACTGACATTTTGCTCAGCTTATAAAATGGACATGGAGACATGTATCTTTGTGTCCCAGCATCAATCTGTAGTGCAGCCTCTGTGCAGGGACTTTTTGGAATAGGCAACACTTTATTAATTTGACTTAAACGTACAGCCTGTCTAATATGCTGTTGAATACAATCTATCTGGCTACAGGGTGGCAGTAATGTTCTCTAATGGCAATACCGAGAGGACATGAAGTAAGATCTGCCCCTAGTGCCACATTACGTTACATATATCAGGTTCTGAGAACCTCCAGAAACATTTACATACAAACATGTTGATCGCAGCAGCTCTTTTTAGAAGCTTGACTTTTATAGGCTATGTCAACTTTAGCTTTACTTGTCCTTTAAAGGCTATGTACACCTTTGAGGACATTTTTGTTAAATAAATAGATTAGTCAGTGTGATTAGTGTAACTTTGTAAATAGTTTTTATTAAAATCTCCTTTTACTTTTGGAGAATTGTACAGCCGCTCTGTATTCTCTATACAGAACAGCTGTATTGTTCGTTTTACACTGAATCGGTCAGTCCCGTGGACCTGACAGGTTGAGTGTCGGCGGGTTCTGCCTGTCTGTAACATGTAGGATCCCCTGTAAACGATCACATCCAAGTTATGAACTTAGATGTGATTGTTTACAGGTGGATTCTGCGTGTCAGAGACACGCAGGTCCCATCGACACTGAACCTGTCGGTCCGCGGGACTGACCGATTCATTGTAAAACGAACAATACAGCTGTTCTGTATAGAGAATACAGAACAGCTGTATCTCCAAAAGTAAAAAGATTTTTTTAATAAAGACTTACTATAAAGTTACACTAAACACTGACTAATATATTTATTAAAAAACAAAAAAAATGTCTTTAACACAGTCAACGTTGTCATTATTCAAACCAAACAAGAAATTATCTTCGGCTGATTGCATTGTGCACTGTACATGTATAATATATCCGACCTACACATTTTGTGGAATAAGGAATGCATTGTGAGTAGGTAAAATAACAGGAGTTTACAACAGGCAAATTACCTCCATCCTTGCCCTGCTGTTCTGTCTTTGTATATTAACTCTCCTACATTATTCTTTTGAGTTGGCCAACCGGTCTCCACTGATAAGTATGACTAAGGACCGGCTGGATCAGGTTTCTCCTTGGATTATTTTTATTTTACAAAAAAATAATAATTTCTGCCAGAAATAAAATTATTATCCCAAAAATGACGTACACTATTGTCAATATGCTTAATTTCTTGAGCAGAAAATGCATTAGTAGGACCTTAAGAATAAGTACGTCACCAATCAATATTATAAGCCGCGTGTGAATTATAAACACATCTCATTTGATGAACGTGCTCGACGTTTAGCAGGAAAAACTCAATTTAAATTTACTGTATCTAAATTAAACTGGTCCCTATGCCTGGTATTGTAATACAGATACATACAACTATGCATTTCTCATTCCCTTTCTTATGTTACGTTAGGTTTTCCAGGATTTCTTAATTTAATATGTCTAAAATGGGAAAACTAAATGCACACATCTCACTATGCTTACCTTATTGATTCGTTGCAGTTCCATCAATGCCAAATCCCCATCAGTCCCTGATCCTTATTGATTATCAACTATATGCAATGACGACATCAAATCATGTGTATGCTTCAGGTCACTCACCGCCACCGCCACCCGACGCCATACGATCATGAAACATCACTTTCCATGAATGTCACATAATTGTGTACAGCTAATTGACAAGAAGAACGGAGGAGCAACAGGGAGTGCCACAGAATCAATACAATAAATAATTGCACTTTGTTTTCCCATTTAAGGCTTAGTAAAACTTATTTACAAAGCCAAGAAAATTAATGCAATTTCACTTTAAAATATATTATATGCATCCAAGATACACTTTATGGCAAAAAGTATGTTAACACCTGTCCAAGTTATTTAGCTCTGGTGTTTTTTTTAGCAGGTGCATAAAATTAAGTACACAGCCATGCAATCTCGATACACAAATATTTCTAGTATGTGTAGTACTGAAGAGCTCAGTGATGTGATGGTCACGTGTCCATTTACATTTGGCTATCTATATTATAAAAAACAATGTCTGTTTGTCTGCCCTCTATAGGCATCCAAACGCCTGAACCATTTAACCCCAAATTTGGCACATCGAGTGCCTGGGAAAGTTTTCGTAAAGGTACCGACCTTAATGTTGTTCTCTGTTATCAGCCATTATCACATGATCACAGTCCAATAATATGCAAACAAATACAGACATTCGCTTTTAAAGTAGAGAAGTTTTTATCTGGCAGTAACAGGTAGTGCACTTTACTAGATAATTCTAGATGGGAAGATACAGTGGAGTGGTTGCCAATAGCAACCAATCAGATTACTGATGGCCAGGAGGAAAGCTGCACCACGAGCTGCAGAGACTCCTTATGCTCGACTGCAAGCTGATCAAATGCGTCATACTGCTGCTCTAGATGCTGAAACTCCTCAGCAAACTTGGGCCCGACTTTCTCAGCAACAGATCAGACAGGTGTCTCTCAGAAGCGCAGAGACTCCTGCCCAAACCCAGGTCAGAAAGGAAGCTGATTAGCACATCATGTTGTTCAGCGTGCTAATGAGTGGGCTTTCAATTATGATCTAACTATAGCCCATTGTCAACTGCCAATAAAACTGGCAATGTTGTTTATAAAGTATTATGACTCAATCTCCTACCAGTTTAGCTGTTAGGTATTTAGGAGGTTAAAAAAGAAATAAACAGTGAGTAACTACTGGGGTATATAGGACTACTAGGAATTTTGCCGTAAACAAAAAACAAACAAACACACGGATTAACCTCCTAGGCCCCCTTGCAAAAATCCAATGAACACACCATTGGACAGACAGAATGACACATTATACCTGGGTAGCGCCGGTTACCTTTTCTATGATAATTTTTTCTATATAGATCTATAGATATCTATATATATCTATATATATCTTTATATTATACTAGAAAAATGGACCTAATGAAAGACCTGAATTCAATGATTAAGACATGTCACAATACCTTTGTCCATATAGTCTATGTGTATATATATATACAAATACAATAAACAGCGCAAAATGGAGCAGCGCAGTAGCAGGAATGCTTGAAAAAGCTCTCATAGAGAGGGCAAAAAGTTGTGGGGGTATCTGGTGAATAAATCTATCATTTTTTGATCTGGAGTGCTGCTTCTTTGACCATATATATCTATCTATATCTATAGATATATATATATATATATATATATATATATATATATATATATATATATACAGTGAAGGAAATAATTATTTGATCCCTTGCTGATTTTGTAAGTTTGCCCACTATCAAAGACATGAACAGTCTAGAATTTTTAGGCTAGGTTAATTTTACCAGTGAGAGATAGATTATATAAAAAAAAATAAAAAATCACATTATCAAAATTATATATATTTATTTGCATTGTGCACAGAGAAATAAGTATTTGATCCCTTTGGCAAACAAGACTTAATACTTGGTGGCAAAACCCTTGTTGGCAAGCACATCAGTCAGACATTTTTAGTAGTTGATGATGAGGTTTGCACACATGTTAGATGGAATTTTGGCCCACTCCTCTTTGCAGATCATCTGTAAATCATTAAGATTTCGAGGCTGTCGCTTGGCAACTCGGATCTTCAGCACCCTCCATAAGTTTTCGATGGGATTAAGGTCTGGAGACTGGCTAGGCCACTCCATGACCTTAATGTGCTTCTTTTTGAGCCACTCCTTTGTTGCCTTGGCTGTATGTTTTGGGTAATTGTCGTGCTGGAAGACCCAGCCACGAGACATTTTTAATGTCCTGGTGGAGGGAAGGAGGTTGTCACTCAGGATTTGACGGTACATGGCTCCATCCATTCTCCCATTGATGCGGTAAAGTAGTCCTGTGCCCTTAGCAGAGAAACACCCCCAAAACATAATGTTTCCACCTCCATGCTTGACAGTGGGGACGGTGTTCTTTGGGTCATAGGCAGCATTTCTCTTCCTCTAAAAACGGCGAGTTGAGTTAATGCCAAAGAGCTCAATTTTAGTCTCATCTGACCACAGCACCTTCTCCCAATCACTCTCAGAGTCATTCAGATGTTCATTTGCAAACTTCAGATGGGTCTGTACATGTGCCTTCTTGAGCAGGGGGACCTTGCGGGCACTGCAGGATTTTAATCCATTACGGCGTAATGTGTTACCAATGGTTTTCTTGGTGACTGTGGTCCCAGCTGCCTTGAGATCATTAACAAGTTCCCCCCGTGTCGTTTTTGGCTGAGCTCTCACCTTTCTCAGGATCAAGGATACCCCACGAGGTGATATTTTGTATGGAGCCCCAGATCGATGTCGATTGACAGTCATTTTGTATGTCTTCCATTTTCTTACTATTGCACCAACAGTTGTCTCCTTGTCTCACCCAGCGTCTTACTTATGGTTTTGTAGCCCATTCCAGCCTTGTGCAGGTCTATGATCTTGTCCCTGACATCCTTAGAATCTCTTTGGTCTTGCCCATGTTGTAGAGGTTAGAGTCAGACTGATTAATTGAGTCTGTGGACAGGAGTCTTTTATACAGGTGACCATTTAAGACAGCTGTCTTTAATGCAGGCACCAAGTTGATTTGGAGCGTGTAACTGGTCTGGAGGAGGCTGAACTCTTAATGGTTGGTAGGGGATCAAATACTTATTTCTCTGTGCACAATGCAAATAAATATATATAATTTTGACAATGTGATTTTTTTTTATTTTTATATAATCTCTCTCTCACTGGTAAAGTTAACCTAGCCTAAAAATTCTAGACTGTTCATGACTTTGACAGTGGGCAAACTTACAAAATCAGCAAGGGATCAAATACTTATTTCCTCCACTGTATATATATATATATATATATATATATATATATATATATATATATATATATATATATATATGTATATATATATATATATATATATATATATATATATATGGATATATCTAGGAATTACAAAGAAGAACCGCACCACAAATCTTGAAATAATCACCTCTATCAGGGGTTTCGTGTGTGCAAGCCTTCAGATCACGACCAATAGTCCAAATTTAGGAATTCAAAAAATAGGCAGTAATCCATAGCATAGTAGTCAAAAAAGTGAAAAACGTTTATTCACTCATGTGTATGTATATATATATATATATATATATATATATATATACATATATATACACATATACACTATATGGACAATAGTATTGGGTCACAGGTCTTAATCATTCAATTCAGTTATTTCATTAGGTCCCTTTGCCACAGGTGGATAAAATCAAGAACCTAGCCATGTAGTCGCCTTTACAAACATTTGTTAAAGAATTGGTCGTTCTGAAGAGCTCACTAAATGTAATCATGCTACTGTAGTAGGATTCCACCGTTGCTACAAGTCAGCTTGTGAAATTTCTTCCCTCCTAGATATTTGTTGGAGGAGGGATAATGCTATGGGGTGGTTTTTCAGGGGTAGGCCTAGATTCCTTCATTTCAGTTAGGGAAAATCCTAATGCTTCAGCATACTAAGACATTTTGTACAATTGTATGCTTCCAACTTTGTGGGAACAGTTTGGGGAAGACCCTCTTCTTTTCCAGCATGACCGTGCCCTAGTGCACAAAGCAAGGTCCATAAAGGTATGGTTGGGTGAGTTTGGTGTGGAAAATCTTGACTGGAACCCTGACGCAGATGTAAACGAAGCCTTAGTAGTGAAATTTGCTAACCTATGATGAGCACTTCAGTTAACTGTTTTTTTTTTAGGTTATTAGGTTATTGAATTTATTTGTCAATCTTGGAATTTCAGAGCTGCAGGGGGAAAAACCAACCATTTTCATCCTATTGGAGGCATTTTTTTTTTTTTTAGGGAAGGCCCACCCTTACAATTAATTTATTTTATTTTTCCAATGCAACTGAAAAATTAAGCAACTTTGTGAACAGTCTTAATTATAATTTTATAAGTATATTTTTATTAACATGCATTTGGTAGGTAAGAATAAAGGACAGATGGAAGGAAGTATAACTGCAGGATCAGACTACACAGGCTTAATTTGTAGTCTGTAACCATGGAGACACATACAGATATGTCCACCGTTACCTTTGTTTGAATTTGGTTAAGGACTCCAATGTCTTGTGAAACAAATTCAATTCAATATCTCAACATGCTTACAAAAGTCTTGACACTGCAATTCACATCACAACTTTTGGGTGGTGACACACAGACACATATAGCAGAGGCATCTCGTAACCGATTATCGCAAAATTATGTTTTTTCAAAGATAGGACTTATTCACACGAGCATTGAATACGTCCGTGTGAGTCGTCACACGGACGCATGTATTTCAATGGGGCCATTCACACTATTGAAAAATAGAACCTGTCCTATTATCTTCTGTTTTTACGGATCCCTCCATAGGCTCAAGTCTATGGGGATCTGTGAAAACGGGACCCCCACGTGTTTTTCCCGTCCGAGTTTCCCCACGCTCGTGTGAATCTAGCCTTAATCATCTTGTGCCACACATCTCTGTATATGTTGAGATAAGAGGAAAGGTAAGGACGGACACTTCTTTAGGACTGTATAGAAGCTGCAGCCACAAAACGATAGCATATTTTTAATTAAGACTATTTACAAAGTTGCTTATTTTTTTTCATTCAAGATGCCTTAAGACAAAAAAAAAAAGTTGCAAAGGTTAACCTACATTTTGAATCAAATCAATATACCAATAAATGTAGAATATCTCGCTAGATTTTTATTTGCAGTAATGAAGAACAAATTGTTTTTCTTTTTCGGTGTCATGTAAATCAACAATATTTATATATAATTCACATGACGCCCGTTTTCAGAACGATGATGTTCTATGGGTGTATTCATACAGCCGTTTTTTAACGGCCCATGATTAATGGCTGTCAAAAAATAGGACATGTCCTATTTTTGGCCGTTTTCACAGCCTGACGGCCCCCATAGACGTCAATAGATTTGTTTTTAACAGCTGTCAATACATGTAACAACTGTTATAAACGGATCTGTGACATGGGGATTGGCAAGGGAACTACTAGTTCCCTTGCAGGCTATCGGCGACACGATGATACTTACCGATGCAGCGCCGACCTCTTCAGGTATGGTCTCTCATCTTCACAGCTTATGCGAAGGTGACGCGATGACGTAATCGCACCGCCTTCGCAGATCCTGTGAAGATGAGAGACCACGCGTGAAGACGAGCTGCATCAGTGAGTATCATTGCGTCACCGCAGATCCCCTGAAGACAGGTTGTAGGGCATGCATGTCGGTCTGTGTGTCATATATAGGGAGGGTGTGTGGTATATACGGGGTGGTGTGTGGCATTATATACAGAGAGGTGTGTGGCATCATATACTGGGAGGTGTGTGGCATCATATACAGGGAGGAAGTGTGGTATATACAGGTAGGTGTGTGGCGTCATATACAGGGGGCTGTGTGGCATATACAGGGAGGCTGTGTGGCATCATATACAGGGGGTCTGTGTGGCATCATATACAGGGATGTGTGTGGCATCATATACAGGGAGGTGTGTGACATCATATACAGGAGGTGTGTGGCATATACAGGAGGTGTGTGGCATCATATACAGGAGGTGTGTGGCATCATATACAGGGAGGTGTGTGGCATCATATACAGGGAGGTGTGTGACATCATATACAAGGAGGTGTGTGGCATATACAGGAGGTGTGTGGCATCATATACAGGAGGTGTGTGGCATCATATACAGGGAGGTGTGTGGCATCATATACAGGGAGGTGTGTGACATCATATACAGGGAGGTGTGTGGCATATACAGGAGGTGTGTGGCATCATATACAGGAGGTGTGTGGCAACATATACAGAGATTTGTGTGGCATCATATACAGGAGGTGTGTGGCATCATATACAGGGAGGTGTGTGGCACCATATACAGGGAGGTGTGTGGCATATACAGGTAGGTGTATGGCATCATATACAGGGGATCTGTGTGGCATCATATACAGGGAGGTGTGTAGCATCATATACTGGGACGTGTGTGGCATCATATACAGGGAGATGTGTGGCATCATATACAGGGAGGTGTGTGGCATCATATACAGGGAGGTGTGTGCCATCATATACAGGGAGGTGTGTGGTATAATATACAGGGAGGTGTGTGGCATCATATACAGGGAGGCTGTAAATAGTGTCTAGATGAACATGTGACCTTCCTTTGGGTGTTTTCATGGGGCCGGGGAAAAGAATGCCTGACTAATGAAATTCATCAGTTTTTTTAACGGCCATGAAAAACTGATGCAAAACCGATGTCAAACGGCCATTAAAAACGGACAGACAGACTGGAAATGGATGAAAAATTAGAGACACACTGATGCAAAATGGCCATAAAAAAACTAATAGTTGATTCGTATTTAATGTACATTTTTTTAACTGTCGTGTGAATGTAGTCCTACTAGGAGTTACGGGTCTTTTTTCTTTAACCCTATGAAAAACAAGAATATTTAATATCTTCCTTTTCATGGATAATGATTTGTATTTTATTTTAAACCATACAAACACTTCAATGCTTGCAAGATTTCATCTCGCTCTTTATGCTGTATAATTTAATGCAGTTATTGGTCTGTGACATTCAGATAATCCGCTTGGTTGATTTGCGATATGCTGTTATGTTCCTGTTGCATCCAGAAATTGGTAAAAGCCCACTCTGAACTGCTGAATATACTATGATGTTGCTCCATTGAGTGTGTTATTAGTGAAGGTTTGAGAGCCAGATATGTAAAAAACAGTGACGAAATAAACTTGCAGTAAAACTGGCATACCCTCAGGTTATTTTTTGCAGGCTAGTGCTAAATGTCGACTTTTCTTTAACAATTCTCAGTCATTCCAAACTACCGTGCTTAAGCTGCATATATGACTCTAATTTAATGCGGCTTTGTTGTGCAACTTTTTTCTCAGATTTATAAAAAATTGGGTATTGAGCTGTGCATCACCCAGAGTTGCGTCTATCAAGTGTCACAGTCATAGTAAGTCCCACTTTAAGAGAGGAGGGAGAAGCTCTCTTTGTGCCCAAGACACCCAAGACAGGGTATTCAGAATGTGTCCCCACTAACCCTTGATTCCTGAAATTCAGCATGATTGCTGTTGGGTGGGCAATTATTAATTGAATTACTTCTTGCTTACCCCCATTCTTCACCAGTTCTTGGCATTCTTATTTAGAATACATACTCATACACATTTCCCTCAACCTCCATCATGTACTAATCTCAGTGCAGACCCGATATATCTGTAGCAGGGTTTACTGGCTCCTGCTCTTACCTGACTCCATCCCTATTTCTCCGTTCAAATGGCAGAATACATTAAAAGGGAGGGGCCATCCTGTATGAAGTCCATATGTACTAATAGAGCTACTATAGAATTGCTATGATTCCCCAAAGGCTGCAGGAGACTTCCGGGAGTGAGCGTGCAAATGAATCCGCAACCTCAAATCCGGCACAACTCTGATCAACAGAGTCTAAGGCTACTCTATGGTTTTCGCCAGAGCCGACCGCAAGGCAGGATGGTTTTTGCTGCATAGAACCCAGGTTGTTTTAGAAGAGTTCAGTGTTGGATAAGAGGTGCATTGCAGGCAAACCTGAACAGGATAACCAGACACCCAGAGGGTAAACAGAAAATCCAAATCAGAAAGCAAGTGGATATCAGATATAGCAGAGGTCAAAACCATCCGGGAGATATTCCAAATCAGTAAACAAGGGGTTATCCTGAGACAAGCCTAAGTCAGTTTCCAAGTAGTCCTGAAGTCAGAGGTATAGGGTATTGTCAGAAGCTTGATCAAAACATCTGAAGACAATTAAATCACAAGCAAAGAACAAGTGGCGGAAGCCAGTTATAACGACTCCATCCTTACCTCTAATAGGGAGTAAGACAAAGAAGAGAGAGGCTCAAAGTAAAAACAGAACCGCCCAGAAACTAGACCAGTAGTCAAGGTGATCTTAAATGAACAGACGTTTCCTAACAAAGGCATACAGATGTAGCTAAGTTTATCTTAACTCTGATAACTTGTTGCAGCGTGATATCACACAACAAAAGCCATTGAAGAGCCATTAACAAAAGTAAAGTTAAGGTGTCTTGCCACTGTGTATTTAATGTGTTAAGTCAAGATAAATATTGCTACATCTGTATGGATAGGGGTTCTCTTTGTGAGACAACCCTTTTATTCTTTATTACTAATAGAGTTTTTCCATGCCCCTTATAAATTAAATTGCATATATTTAAAACCATAAATAGGTCACTATACACTTAATATAGTTGTATACACCTTTTAGTTAATGTATACCTCAGCTGTGCCAACTGGCCTAAAGGCAATGTGAACTAAGCCTGAACTTCATTAACCTATACAGGAGAATGGAATAGTTTTATGAAATCGAAAACTTGCAAAACGAATACAAAGTTATTTTATGAGGAGGTAGTTAATAGTTTGAACTCAGTATATTATATTTTGTAAGTATATTGTACTCTGCTAAATTCTTTAGAATTAGCATTCTGAGTAATACTATGTCCTGTCATTTTACAATCATCAATATTGAAGAAAATAAAATAATATTAGGAGTTTGTTTATTGACTTTTCTATTTGACATGGACAAGTCCTGGGGAAGAGTAATCTCTGTAATCTCCATATGCAGAAAAATGTCCCACTGCTTCTGTGCACAATCCCGCTGCTACTCTGCAGTAGTACAATGCTCAATTCTAGACATATTTGGATCTTGCATGATGATTCTGCACAAAAGTATTTCGGCAGAGGCTGCAAAAACAAAACTTTTAGACATTTTTTTGTTTTGTTTTAGAAAGTAACTTGGCAAATATATTCCATTCCCATCAATATCTGAATAACAATGGCTCAAAAACAATTTCTGCAGTTTTTAAGTTAACACACAAACTCCTAGTGTACTGTGTTATTTTCTGTATCCAGCATTCTTTATTTATTACCCCTGATCTTATACAGTGGAGGAAATAAGTATTTGATCCCTTGCTGATTTTGTAAGTTTGCCCACTGTCAAAGTCATGAACAGTCTAGAATTTTTAGGCTAGGTTAATTTTACCAGTGAGAGATAGATTATATAAAAAATAATAAAGAAAATCACATAGTAAAAATTATATATATTTATTTGCATTGTGCACAGAGAAATAAGTATTTGATCCCCTACCAACCATTAAGAGTTCAGCCTCCTCCAGACCAGTTACACGCTCCAAATCAACTTGGTGCCTGCATTAAAGACAGCTGTCTTAAATGGTCACCTGTATAAAAGACTCCTGTCCACAGACTCAATTAATCAGTCTGACTCTAACCTCTACAACATGGGCAAGACCAAAGAGCTTTCTAAGGATGTCAGGGACAAGATCATAGACCTGCACAAGGCTGGAATGGGCTACAAAACCATAAGTAAGACGCTGGGTGAGAAGGAGACAACTGTTGGTGCAATAGTAAGAAAATGGAAGACATACAAAATGACTGTCAATCGACATCGATCTGGGGCTCCATGCAAAATCTCACCTCGTGGGGTATCCTTGATCCTGAGGAAGGTGAGAGCTCAGCCGAAAACTACACGGGTGGAACATGTTAATGATCTCAAGGCAGCTGGGACCACAGTCACCAAGAAAACCATTGGTAACACATTACGCCGTAATGGATTAAAATCCTGCAGTGCCTGCAAGGTCTCCCTGCTCAAGAAGGCACATGTACAGGCCCATCTGAAGTTTGCAAATGAACATCTGGATGATTCGGAGAGTGATTGGGAGAAGGTGCTGTGGTCAGATGAGACTAAAATTGAGCTCTTTGGCATTAACTCAACTCGCCGTGTTTGGAGGAAGAGAAATGCTGCCTATGACCCAAAGAACACCGTCCCCACTGTCAAGCATGGAGGTGGAAACATTATGTTTTGGGGGTGTTTCTCTGCTAAGGGCACAGGACTACTTCACCGCATCAATGGGAGAATGGCTGGAGCCATGTACCGTCAAATCCTGAGTGACACCCTCCTTCCCTCCACCAGGACATTAAAAATGTCTCGTGGCTGGGTCTTTCAGCACGACAATGACCCGAAACATACAGCCAAGGCAACAAAGGAGTGGCTCAAAAAGAAGCACATTAAGGTCCTGGAGTGTCCTAGCCAGTCTCCAGACCTTAATCCCATCGAAAACTTATGGAGGGAGCTGAAGATCCGAGTTGCCAAGCGACAGCCTCGAAATCTTAATGATTTACAGATGATCTGCAAAGAGGAGTGGGCCAAAATTCCATCTAACATGTGTGCAAACCTCATCATCAACTACTAAAAAAGTCTGACTGCTGTGCTTGCCAACAAGGGTTTTGCCACCAAGTATTAAGTCTTGTTTGCCAAAGGGATCAAATACTTATTTCTCTGTGCACAATGCAAATAAATATATATAATTTTGACAATGTGATTTTCTGTTTTTTTTTTCATATAATCTATCTCTCACTGGTAAAATTAACCTAGCCTAAAAATTCTAGACTGTTCATGTCTTTGACAGTGGGCAAACTTACAAAATCAGCAAGGGATCAAATACTTATTTCCTCCACTGTATGTCCAAATATTAAATCTTGGTATTTTAATATTTTACATTTAAAAGTGTAGCAGGGGAAACTGTTCTGTGTCCAGACAGTGAATAGCACAGTTCTCTCTGCATTCCCGGCAAGTCCCTGCACATTTGGAATCACTGAATAATATCCAGTTAACCATCTTTATGTAACCTTACCCTATTTTATATCTCTGAAGCTAAGGATTGTAAATTATATGAATGATAGGGAGGATGACCTTTGATTATCTATCAAAAAATTTATTTACAGGGCACAAAAAATGTATTGTTTTTCTTGTGCTGTTTTGCTGATGGTGTTCTTTTTCCTAACATTGAATTGTATCACCTATCATTTACAGGCTCTTTATGATTTGAATATATTATACTACTATACTATAAATTATTATTCTGCCTTAAAGCATATGCTTGCCTTTTACCATAATTTCACAATTTATATATGGATATAATCTACATAAAAAGTTCAGTAACTTGGTTAATACTTTCCATTACTTATGTTGGTTGCTATTGAAAACAGTCAACGGGCTTGTTGACAGACACACCCCAAGCTCCTTTAATGCAGTGGGAGAATACTGACAGCTGGAAAGAATACCCTTCCCAAAATGCAAATCCCCAGGTTAAACTCTGTGTTGACATTAAGCCAGCAAGAAATGGAAAACTTAATTTCCAGATGCCTGGAGAATAGGAAAAGCGACTCAGGGCAATAATACAGCTACTCTGATTATTAGGAAATAGATATAACAATGCATTAGCATGTAGATATAATCTACAGTTAAATGTAAGTGGTGATCACAGGTTGATATATGTTTTAAATTTACAGTTAATGCTTCTATCCCTAAATGCATATAATACCATGTTAATAATTGTAGCTGAACTGTTATTGATGCAGGAATGAATTAATAAATCCTGTGAATGTTCGATGATGTTATTGACCCTATCAGTAGGCTTGTGGCTTGTCCTTCAGTGAGCTCTAGTTAGCTAAACCACAATGTCGCTTGCTTCTATTGGCGTTTTAAACATTAGCATTTCAGTGGTCAGACTCTGCTACCATTGCCACAGCGTTCAATGACTATTGGTTCAATGCCACTGGCTTTATATTATGCTTCATGCTGATCTTGATGGATTTTTCATGTACAGCATTATTGCAGATTTAAAATAACACTCTATTACACCTAGCATGACTTCTATATCCTTTCTGTGAACTTCAATAAGCCTCAAGTTGTGATAATGAACTTGGTGTCATGTTCTACTCTGAGAAGTGTTTGTGTGCGTCTGCTCTATGTACATCATTTGGTTTCTAACCATAAATAGGAGGAAATTTACAAAATGTTCCATTGAACCTTTAAATTGGTGACTTTGGGAAAACACTGTCAATATTTGGGTTTAAGAAATCAAGTAAATATGAAAGAAAATATATTTTTCTTGCTGGTAACTTTAAGTCACGAAAGTACTAGAAACTTCTGTTGCTTATGTTTAATTGCACAATACTGTTTCAAGACAAGGTCAGACCTAGGGAAACTGTTTTTTAAAATGGTTATCCCATGAATCATTTCCATACTAACATTACAGAAAAGCTGTTAATAGCTGTTTTATAGGCATCTGCAGTGTTCAAGCATATAAAAATACATTGCTCATCTTTTTTTGCTTCCCTGTGTACCCCTTGGTGCTGCTGTTAATCTGTGCTGCAGGAGGCGGACTCAGAGCAGAATCAATCTACTTCCCCTCTACTTACAATATGGTCCCTTCTTACTTTCCCTGCAGATAGGTAACGTATGATCCACAGTAGTTAAGAGATATACTGTGTGATATACTCAGCATACACTCTTTTAGAAACCAATTAAAATCTAATGAAAGAAAACAATAAAGACTGAGCGGGTGCAGGGTTTATATCACTTGTCAGAATGCAGAGCTTTATAGTCTTAAAGGGGTTGTCCGAGATAAAATGACTATGTGTTAATGCTTGTAATTTATAAATGTAAGCACACTTGTAATATACTTATATTTTCCGTAACGCGCATGCACGGTCCCTGCTGTTCTCGCGCTCCCTGCTGCTCTCAAGATAACAGTAGAGACCGCGCATGTGCATTACAACAGAACAGCCCATACAGGGCATGTCACAAGTGACGTGTCGTATACCCGGAAAATAATTGAAGATCAACACAGCGGCCAGATAGTGACGTCACCTGTCAAGCACCCCATGGCAGGATCTGGAAACGGGGCCACTTTGGAAAATGTAAGTATATTACAAATGTATTTACATTTATAAATTACAAGCATTAACACATAGTCATTTTATCTCGGACAAACCCTTTAAGCTATGGTGCTCCTCTGCTATTCTGCCATGCTACTGCAGAGGTTCTGATCCTTCCCTGACAAGCAGGGCAGAGAGCTATTTCTATTGGCTGCTCTGTAGTGAACAGAGGATCACTCAGCAAATAACTGGCTTTAGGGAGAATGACTGAACATGCGTGTCCACCAGGTATACGTGCCAATTGCTATATACTTTGAACACCAGGTGGTGTTATAAAGTGTAAGTAACTGCCATAACTATTCACTAAATCATAATGTGACAACATATAAAGGGCAAACATTGCTAATTTATTTATGATATATGGATCGATGAATATTATATTTAATGGTAAGACAGCCCCTTTGACATATTTGCAACTTAGAGTATTACATGTCTTGTTATTTCTACTAAATGTCCACCTTTAACAATATGTTGCTTTATGTCCAACATTCCAAGGTGATTTTTATCTTGACCACTTCCCACTGCTGCCAGTTTTGATCTTCCTAACAGAGCTTCATTTATCAAATCTGACATGTGTCACTTTATGTGGTAATAAATTTGGAATGCTATCATCTATTCAAGCAATTCTGAGATTGCTTTCTCATGACTGGACTTTATGTTAGTGGTAAAATTTGGTCAATATATTCAGTATTGTGAAAACACCAAAATGTAGCGAGAAATTGCAAAAATTAGCATTTTTCTAAATTTTAATGTATCTGCTTGTAATACCACACAAAATAGTTGCTAATTAATATTTCACATATGTCTACTTTAGATTGGCATCGTTTTTTCAACTTCATTTTATTTTTCTAGCACGTTATAAGGCTTATAACTTTAGCAGAAATTTTTCACATTTTCAAGAAAATTTCAAAAGGCTATTTTTTCAGGGACCAGTTCAGTTCTGAAGAGGCTTTGATTGGCCCATACTTTACATACCCCCATAAATCAGGTTCAGAATGGAAAGAGCGCAATTTGACTTTTTGAGCTCATATTTAGCAGGAATGGTTTGTGGAGGACATGTCACATTTGCAAAGCCCCTGAGGGGGGAAAAAAACAGTGGAAACTACACCCCTCAAGGAAATTATCTAGGGGTATAGTGAGCGTTTTAAACCTACAGTTTTTTTGCAGAAATTATTGGAAGTAGGCCGTGAAAATGAAAATCTAATAAAATTTCCAATAAATTTCCAATAAAATGGAGGTTTTACAATTTTTTTTACATTTCTATAAGAACTAAAGAAGGAAAAGGACTCCAACATTTGTAAAACTATTTCTCACGGGTACAACAGTACCCCATATGTGGTCATATATGGCTGTTTGTACACACAGCAGGGCTCAGAAAAGAAGGAGCACCATTTGACTTTTCGAGTGCAGATTTTGCTGGAATGGTTTGTGGAGGACATGTTGCATTTACAAAGCCCGTGAGGGGACAAAACAGTGGATACCCCCCACAAGTGACCCCATTTGGGAAACTATACCCTCAAGGAAATTATCTAGGGGTATAGAGAGAATTTTGACCCCCACAGTTTTTTCCCAGAAATTATTGGAGGTAGGCCGTGAAAATGAAAATCAATTTTTTTTCCCAATACTATGTAGGTTTAAGTAATTTCAAGACACTTCAGTAAAGTTAACGTGTGAGTGAGTGACAGCACATCGTCATCTCACAAGATCACGATGTGCTGAGTACATGAATGGAGAGAAGTGTATGATGCTGATTGGTCAGCGTCATACACTTCTCTTCACAACGCCCACTTGATCAAAAAGTAAAAACACACCCAGTTGTCTATTAAGAAAGTCATTGGCATAAATCCAAAATAGTTCATAACTTGGTCAAAATTGATTGTTTTTCTAAATAAAAACCACTGGTGTTATCTACATTACAGCGCTGATTACATTATGTAGGAGATATTATTACATTATTAAGCTGTGCAGAGTACATCAGGGCATAATAAGATGGTATAATAATGGGGTAAATAATACAATTATCTATAAATGTGTGGAACGCTGTGAAGCAATCCGTTATGCACAGGCTGGTGTCGCACTGATAAACTATATTCTTTCTTACCCCCCTTTTGTAACACTGCACCTTTTGGGGACGTTTCCTCTTTTGTAGTTTGGGAAATTTTGCTGGAAAAGTCTTGTCCTGGTATAATATGAGTGCTATCACTTCCAGCAGATGTGCTCTGTCTCTTCCCTCCTGGTTCCTAAATACTAGGGCCCTGAAACTGAAGGAATGATCCCCTCCGGTCTGCGCATCGGGATGTTTTTTTATCACCGAATTACTAGTGCATAAATGTTTTATTTTTTGGTTGATGAAGGTGTGTGAGGGCTTGTTTTAATGCGAGACAAGCTGTATATTTTAATGGTACAATTTTGTAACACATACGATTTTTTGATGACTTCTTATTTCATTTTATGGAAGAGGAAATGACCAAAAACAAGCAATTTTGGAATTGTTTTTTTTATTGTTTTTTTTTGCAGCATTCACCGTGCGCCATAGACCATGGACAGAATTTTATCCAAGGGAAGTAAACAATGAATGTTTCTACTGAATAACAGCAAACAGAGATCTTGAAACAATTAGGAATTAATATAGAAAGTATATTATATAACTTTCCATTATACAAAAAATAACACTCTTGCAAAAACTTGATTTAATTTTTATTTTTTTTTATAGGGGTTGAAGCTCTGTTTTCTAATACAGAGCTCTAAATTGTCCTGCATTCACAAGATAAATGATACAATTCAGGTTGCCTATGCTGCCACTAGGGAAATGTAGGAGCTTACTGTACACTGTTTTAATGAGTTGTATGCAGTAGGCTCATAAATTCTCCTCGAGGAGGCGACCGGCTCCCAAAATTTTGGAATTTAACTCTTTGACTATGCAGTGGATTATGGAGCTATGTAAAAAAAAAAAAAAAAGGAAATAAAACCTCCACCTATGAAGAAAAATAAGCACAGAATGTATTTTTTTAAATAGTACTTTAGAGTGGACATTTACTTTAAGCCACTTTAATATATAAAATATAACTTGTTTTTATATCTATATTATACAGTGCTGCCATCCAAGTGCTACAAAGTGATGTGCTGGGGTAATTCGGTCAATAAGTAGGCAGCCATTAACATTGTTTCTTCCGAGTCACATTATAATTGAATTATTCGAATCAACAGCATATGAGTATATTATTGAGAGTAAAAGCAATTCCATATACCTCTTTGCTGATAGGTCTGACAAATACAGTAAACCACATCTATTTTATGGATAATATTTTAATGCACAATTATTTGGTAATTACGGATACTCCTTACAAATTACCTGTCAGTGTTAACAGCATCATTATAAAAAAATACATTACCAACCAGTTATTAAGGATGAAAACATTTACTGAATGCAGACATATTGTGACTTTGAAATAAAAACACCTGCTTTCAAGATCACTGAGTAGTTTAATGAACAGGACTCATAGAGAGCTGAGAAGAAATAGCACGTCTAGGAGATGTTCTCCGCACAGGGGGTTAGAGGTTTATAAACACTATCCACTCAAGTGTTACTTCCATGATCGATGTGTAGCGTCAATTCACTTCAATGATTTTTTAACATTTAGTAACTGTGTTTCCTGAGAGAGAAACAAACTATTGGATTTTTAAAAACCTTCACGGTATGATGTTCACCGTGACTGATAGACCTAATGAAGATTACTTTATTTATATTGAATTTTGACAAAATTATACAATGAGATTATATATTTTAAATATCACTCATCTTCTGTAAAATGTTTTAAATATTTGGTCAACAGGGTGTTTGTTGCAGACTTAAAGGGTTATTCCCATCTCACTCGAGTGCTGCCCGGCTGTGTCCGTAACTCCCATAGAATAGAATGGAGAGAGCCGCACACATACATGACTACCTCTCCACTTAGTCTCCACCTGCAAATGATGGCCAGCGGCTGCTGCAGTAGGCGGGTAGGGGTCGGGTGACCTCTGTTCTCAATATAGGTGCAGGTCCCATAGCTGGGACCCTCATTTATCAAACATTTTTGACATATCCTATGAATATGCCAGAAATGTCTGAGATGGGAATAACCCTTTAAGCCCATTTTGTTAAAAATTATTTGTGTCCCCTTTGAAAACAAAGCAGCTTGAACCTATCTAGAAACTGGCTAACATATTTTTCAGTTTACGCCTAGTTTTGGCAGAAATTGCACAGGTTAAAAATTTGCATTTAAACTTGTGCCAACATTGCACCAAATTTTCCCCAAGATTAGTGACAAAAAGTGTGCTCCGTTAAATAATTTATGCACAATTCTCACCAACTAACCTCTTCAATATCACTGGTGGAAAATGTGCCTTTATTAATAAATGTGTGCCACTTATACCAAATTTTGAAAAGAGCTTCATAGAGATATTTACCATTCCATATTTTTTACAGATAAGGCTATGTACGCCATGATTGGGCTCTATGTTTGGTGTATATCCTGGTAAATTCTAGCTGTACATGTGATATAACCATCAGCGCTCATGCACATATCCTTGTCCTTTGATACAGCTCCACAAAAAAAAAAAAAATCAGATATCTACTCATTATGATAAAGAATAAATTGAAACAGAAAATATATATTTTTTAAAAACTCATTAGATGTTAGCTGTTTCTTTTTTTGAGATTTTACGGTTAGAAATTATTCCCAAGCTATTTATTCCCTGAATGGATCACCATGGAGAAGGATTTGAGTGTAATCTAATTATTATTATTATTATTAATAATAATAATAATAATAATAATAATAATAATAATAAAAAACTAAATTATAGCATACAATGCCAGTCTGCTGCATCAATAAACCAACAAGATATTGCCTTGTATTAAGAAAGTCATGGCTTCTATAAAAGAAAGTTATTTGACCCCTTTATAAAGCACTGGTGAAGAAAAAAAGATACCAGAGAGCTTTAGAGAATTCAAAGAAGGGCAACCAAATTAATACGAGGTGTGGAAGGTCTCCATTATGAAGTAAGGTTATCAAAACTACATTTATTTATTCTAGAGAAGAGAAGGCTGAGGGAAGATATGATATCTTTATATGAATATGTAAATGCCCCTATAAATGCGATAAGTTATTATTTTTGCGGACCCAACAGAGAAAACGGGGTTACTGCTTGTGTTTCAAGAAATTGCAATTGAATTTCAAAGTTCGAAAGTATTACTTTACTATTCAAACCATGGAACATGCTCCAACAGGATTTAGTAAACGCTGAAAGTGTGGCTAGATTTCAGGTTAGACTTCTTCCTTTGGACACACAATATACAGGGTTACCAGTATTAACCCTTTGCCTCGCAGCCATTTTAGTTTTTTCTTATTTATTTATTTTTCATCTTTGCAATCCAAATGCCATAACTTTTTACATTCCAAAAGCCATGTCGTGTACCATATTTTCTGTAAGGAAACTTAAAAAAAATCCAGTAGAATACGGAAAAACAGTAATTTCTCCATGTTTTTTTGGGTTCCGTTTTTTACAGCGCTCACAGTGCAGTAAATACGACATGTTACATTTATTTTGCAATTATGGTGTATGCAGTGATATGTTTATATATTTATTTTTTACCATTAAGGGGAAAAATCGGAAAACGTTTTTTAACTTTTAATATTTTTTTGTAAATATAAATAAACGTTAACTTTTTTTATTAGTCTTGAACTAGCGATCATTCAATCGCTTGCGCAATACACCCCAATACCTATGTATTGCTGTATATTGTGGTTTTTACCGACAACTACTAATATGATCACAAAGATGGCAGTCCTCGGGGTCTTTACTAGGCCCCCATGCTGCAATGACAATCATCCCATTATGGGAGGGCCGAAGGGCTGATGGGAGAAGCCCCTCTCTTTCTAACGGCTTAGATGGCACAGTTGCTATTGATGGCTAAGTGGTTAAACAGCCGGGATCAAAGTTATCTCCAATCCCAGCAGTTCAAGTGATGTGTTAGCTGTAACATACTGTACAGCCGATAACGGCTGAGTATGGAGCGGGCTCGGCCCGTGAGACAGCTTCATGCTCTCCCTTCCCAACTATGAAGTAACTATACATCAAATGTCAGGAAAGGGTTAATGTGAAAAGTTGATTAAAGGATCTATCCGACTGCCAGTAGTGAGTAGGCGCTGATTGATAGGGCAGAATGACTTGCTTATGCGTGTAATTGTATCTGCACCCTATAGACACAGGTACAATTATAGTGCAGGAGGGGGTGGCGGCGGCTGGTTTCAGTGGCGTCGCTGCCACCTGAGGAGAGAAACTCATCTCGCCTCATGGACAGTGCGGCCCTGATGGGGCCCCTTGAGTATGACACAACATAAAATGTAGAAATGGGCTGTGGCAACGAGAAGTCATCATATAGGTCTGGACCGGATGGAGAAGAAAGGAGAAAAATAACAACTAGAATCTGAGGCGACGTCACCGTCGAGTCACTTAATGTAAATGTTCATTCTGCTTCTAATCAGTACTGTACGATCTGCAACGAGATGATGATTATTTCTTTTTTCGTGAAACAGCAACTTTTAGTATATTCTTACCATTGTTCGGGCCATGCTGGGAGCTGTAGTTTTACGCTGTACAAACCTATACGGCAGGGGTTGCACTAAATTTAGCTGTATTTGTACTGGTGCAGTATACATGTATTGAGCTTTGTTCTGGTGCTGTATATATGTACTGAGCTTGGTTCTGGTGCTGTACTTATGTACTTGGCTTGGTTCTTGGGTTGTATATATGTACTGAGCTTGGTTCTGGTAATGTATATATGTACTGAGCTTTGTTCTGGGGCTGTAAATATGTACTGAGCTTGGTTCTGGGGATGCATTTATGTACAGAGCTTTGTTCTGGTGCTGTATGTAAAGGATCTGCCAGGCACAGCTTCGGTGTTAACGCCCATAGATAATCAGTCTGCACCTGCTTCTATGTCTGTGAGACTGACTCCATCTTCCACCACTCAGGGTGGCAGGCTTAGGAGTGGGAGAACCTATCACAGCCTGGCCAGACGGAGCTAGCTCCCGCCCTCTGTCTATTTATACCTGCCTTTCCTGTTCCTCCTTTGCTTGTGATTCTTTTCGTTTGGTTTCCTGGCCCTGCTGCAGCGTCTTGTACTATTGTCCTTGCTTCATATTGACCCCGGCTTGCTGACTACTCTCCTGCTCTGCGTTTTGTACAGCATACACTCCTGGTTTGACTCGGCTTGTTTACTTCTCTTGTTGCTCACGGTGTTGCCGTGGGCAACTGCCCCTTTCTCCCCCTAGCTCTGTGTAGCCTTGTCTGTTTGTCTGTCGAGCACTTATTGAGCGTAGGGACTGTCGCCCAGTTGTACCCCGTCGCCTAGGGCGGGTCGTTGCAAGTAGGCAGGGACTGAGTGGCGGGTAGATTAGGGCTCACTTGTCTGTTTCCCTATCCCTGTCATTACATAATCACAAGCCCATATACCTACTCTACCCTGGTCCCTGACACTACTATGGACCCCCTTGAGACCCTGGCTCAGCAAATGCAGGGTCTCTCCCTACAGGTCCAGGCCCTGGCTCAGAGGGTCAACCAGCCTGATGCTACCATGGTAGTGCCCCTCACCTCACCTCTTGAACCCCACCTCAAGTTGCCCGACCGGTTCTCAGGGGACCGGAAGACTTTTCTCTCCTTTCGGGAGAGTTGTAGGCTCCATTTTCGCTTAAAGCCCCACTCCTCTGGTTCTGAGAGCCAGCGGGTGGGTATAATTATGTCCCGGCTCCAGGAAGGGCCCCAAGAATGGGCCTTCTCCTTGGCTCCTGACGCCCCTGAACTTTCCTCCGTTGATCTTTTCTTTTCTGCTCTCGGACTCATCTATGACGAGACTGACAAGATTGCTTTTGCCGAAAAATCAGCTGGTGACCTTACGTCAGGGTAAGAGACCTGTTGAGGAGTATTGCTCTGACTTTAGGAAGTGGTGCATAGCTTCTCGGTGGAATGACCCTGCCTTAAGGTGCCAGTTTAGGTTGGGTCTGTCGAACGCCCTGAAAGACCTGCTAGTTAGCTATCCCTCTTCTGACTCCCTAGACCAGGTTACGGCTTTAGCGGTACGACTTGACCGACGTCTCAGGGAACGACAACGTGAACGTTTATGTGTTTTCCCCTCTGACTCCTCCATTATGCCTCCCGAGGTTCCGTTGCTTCGTTCCTCCCCGGAAGACTCGGAGGTACCTATGCAACCCGGGGCCTCCGTGTCCCCCCCAACAACGTAGAGATTTCTGCAGGAAGAATGGTCTCTGCTTCTATTGTGGGGATGACAAGCATCAAGTGAACAACTGTCCTAAGCGTAAGAATGCAGCCGTGCCTAAGTGATCATCGGGGAGGTCACTTGGTCGCACAGGTATTTCCCGTAAATATGAAACGTAATAAAATCTTGCTTCCCTTTCAGGTCTCTTTTGGTGGTAGGTCTGCTGCCGGCAGTGCCTTCATGGATTCAGGGTCTTCTGCTAATATTATGTCTGTGGAATTTGCTATGTCTCTAGCTATGCCATTGATTGATTTGCCTAAACCTGTCCCGGTAGTGGGTATCGTCTCCACTCCTCTTGCTAATGGTTATTTTACTCAGCATACCCCTGTTTTTGAACTCCTTGTTGGCTCCATGCATTTGGAGCAGTGCTCTGTACTGGTGAGGCAGGGATTATCGTCCGATTTGGTTTTAGGCCTTCCCTGGTTGCAGTTGCATAATCCCACGTTTGCCTGGAATACTGGGGATCTTACGAAATGGGGTAATGAATGCATGACGTCATGTTTTTCTGTTAATTCTATTTCTCCCCCTGAGGAGGTGAACACTCTACCTGAGTTTGTTCAGGACTTCGCTGATGTTTTCTCTAAAGAGGCCTCCGAAGTGTTACCTCCTCATAGAGAAAACGATTGCGCAATTGATTTGGTACCAGGAGCTAAGCTCCCTAAGGGTAGGGCTGGGTCTAAAAATATTAAGGCTGATGCACTGTCGCGTAGCTTCATGGCCAGCCCTCCTTTGGAGGAAGATCCTGCATGTGTTTTGCCTCCAGGTATAATCATTTCCTCTATTGATTCTGATTTGGTCTCTGAAATTGCGGCTGATCAAGGTTCAGCTCCCGGGAGCCTTCCTGAGAACAAGCTGTTTGTTCCCCTGCAATTCCGGCTAAGGGTACTTAGGGAAAATCATGACTCTGCGCTATCTGGCCATCCAGGCATCCTGGGTACCAAGCACCTCATTGCCAGAAACTATTGGTGGCCTGTGTTGCCCAAAGACGTTAAGGCCTATGTCACCGCTTGTGAAGTTTGTGCTAGGTCCAAGACTCCCAGGTCCCGACCAGCGGGCTTACTATGTTCTTTGCCCATTCCCCAGAGACCTTGGACCCATATCTCCATGGATTTTATCACCGATTTGCCTCCATCTCAAGGCAAGTCGGTGGTGTGGGTTGTAGTAGACCGCTTCAGTAAGATGTGCCACTTTGTGCCCCTCAAGAAACTACCCAATGCTAAGACGTTAGCTACCTTGTTTGTCAAACACATCCTGCGTCTCCATGGGGTCCCTGTCAATATTGTTTCTGATAGAGGGGTACAATTTGTTTCATTGTTTTGGAGAGCCTTCTGTAAAAAGTTGGAGATTGATCTGTCCTTCTCCTCTGCCTCCCATCCTGAAACTAATGGCCAAACTGAGAGGACTAATCAGTCTCTAGAACAATATTTAAGGTGTTTTATCTCTGACTGTCAATATGATTGGGTCTCATTCATTCCCCTCGCCGAATTTTCCCTTAATAACCGGGTCAGTAACTCGTCAGGGGTCTCCCCCTTTTTCTGTAACTTTGGGTTTAATCCACGGTTCTCTTTCGTTTCACCTGGTAGTTCCAACAATCCCGAGGTAGAGGTCGTTCATCGAGACCTGTGCACAGTCTGGGCTAAGGTTCAGAAGAACCTAGATGCGTCCCAGAGCATAAAAAAGACTCAGGCAGATAGAAAACGTTCTGCTAACCCCTTGTTTATGGTCGGGATCTGGTGTGGCTATCGTCTAAAAATTTGAGCCTTAAGGTCCCGTCCAAGAATTTTGCTCCCCGGTTTATAGGGCCGTACAAGATCATTGAAGTCCTCAATCCTGTCTCCTTCCGACTGGAGTTG
Organism: Rhinoderma darwinii; assembly: GCF_050947455.1. Lineage (NCBI taxonomy): Eukaryota > Metazoa > Chordata > Amphibia > Anura > Rhinodermatidae > Rhinoderma > Rhinoderma darwinii. The sequence goes on along the minus strand of NC_134690.1, from coordinate 355,580,147 downwards.
CCCCCATCTTTTCGAGTACACGACGTGTTCCATGCCTCCCTCCTTAAACGCTGCTCCCCGTCCTTGGCTCCCTCGAGGAAACCTCCGGTCCCTGTTCTCACCCCTGAGGGGGCAGAATTCGAGGTGGCCAAGATTGTGGACAGCATGATGGTCCAAGGCTCCCTCCAGTACCTGGTCCATTGGAGAGGATACGGGCCTGAGGAGAGGACTTGGGTACCCGCTCGGGATGTTCACTCGGGGATATTGGTCAGGAGGTTTCACCTTCGTTTCCCCAGTAAACCAGGTCCACTTAGAAAGGGTCCGGTGGCCCCTCATAAAAGGGGGGGTACTGTAAAGGATCTGCCAGGCACAGCTTCGGGGTTAACGCCCATAGATAATCAGTCTGTGCACCTGCTTCTATGTCTGTGAGACTGACTCCATCTTCCCCCACTCAGGGTGGCAGGCTTAGGAGTGGGAGCACCTATCACAGCCTGGCCAGACGGAGCTAGCTCCCGCCCTCTGTCTATTTATACCTGCCTTTCCTGTTCCTCCTTTGCTTGTGATTATTTTCGTTTGGTTTCCTTGCCCTGCTGCAGCGTCTTGTACTATTGTCCTTGCTTCATATTGACCCCGGCTTGCTGACTACTCTCCTGCTCTGCGTTTGGTACCGCGTACACTCCTGGTTTGACTCGGCTTGTTTACTTCTCTTGTTGCTCACGGTGTTGCCGTGGGCAACTGCCCCTTTCTCCCCCTAGCTCTGTGTACCCTTGTCTGTTTGTCTGTCGAGCACTTATTGAGCGTAGGGACTGTCGCCCAGTTGAACTCCGTCGCCTAGGGCGGGTCGTTGCAAGTAGGCAGGGACTGAGTGGCGGGTAGATTAGGGCTCACTTGTCTGTTTCCCTATCCCTGTCATTACAACTTATATATGTACTGAGCTTTGTTCTAGTGCTGTATTTATGTACTAAGCTTGGTTCTGGTGTTGTATATATGTACTGAACTTTATTCTGGTTCTGTATTTATGTACTTCACTTGGTTCTAGTGTTGTATATATGTACCGAGCTTTGTTCTTGTGTTGTATATATGTACTGAACTTTGTTCTGGTGCTGTATTTGTGTATTGAGCTTTGTTCTGGTGCTGTATTTATGTACTGAGCTTTGTTCTGGTGCTGTATATATGCACTGACCTTAGTTCTGGTGATGTATATATGAATGAGCTTGGTTCTTAAGCTGTAATTATATAGGATAAATGTATAATAACAAAATTGCAGGGCAGATTACATTTTTTCAATTCATTGCCTATTTAATGGGAACCTGTCTAGTAGTTTTAACCCCTTGAACCACCAATATTTTCAAACATTCCCCTGTATGTGTCAAGGAATCACTACTTGAGCAATTCCCCAGAGTGCAATTTTATGAAATTGCTATACAAGCAGTTCCCCAAAGACATCTGGAGATTGATGGATCAGGCGTGCAGGAAAATCATCTACCTCATGTCCGTCACCACTCTGGTCAGCAGAGTGTAAGGCTACTCTATGGTCTTCATCAGAGCGCACTACATGGCAGGTTGGATTTGGCTGCATAGAACTCAGGTTGCTTTTACAGAATACGGTGTTGGACAGGGGGGTGCAACTGCAGGCAATACCAGAACGGATAACCACACAAGCCAGAGGGGTAATCAGCAAGCAGAGTACAAAACCAGGAGATACTAAAGTCCAAATCAGTGAGCAAAGGGTAAAACTAAAGACAAGCTGAAGTCCAGATCAAAGAATCCAAACAGTCAAAGTGATTCAGGGTGTAACCAGGAGCTTGATCAGAAACATGCATACACAAGAGAATCACAGCAACAATGAGAAAACTATAAATTCTACACTCTTGGCCCTGATAGGTTGCAGATAGAGAAATGAGATTGGCTCTGCATCTCAAACCAGGGCCACCCAGAAGCTAGGCTAGTAGTCATGACAACCTTAAAGTGACAGATGTTTCCTAACACTATGTTCAGATGCAGAAAAATCTATAAAATCAACTTTTCACACGGCGCACACTATATGCTTATTACTCATTAAAGGTTCATGGGTCGGTGCGGCTATCCTGAAGAGTCACATAGTCGTGCCTCCAAACCCACCTTTCCATGCGTTATTGACATCCCCCTGGCTTTTATCTGATCTACCAGTCTCCTCCAACTTTCTCGGATGCGCCTTTTCCTTGTACTACTTGGGCATGCACCGTGCAACGAGGTGTACTCTGCCCGGCTTCATCGCTGCACCGTGCCTGCCAGGGGAGTACAAGGCAACGGTGCATCTGCAAGAGTTGGAGGAGGCTGCTAGCAGGGCCGGCCTTAGGTTGGATGGCGCCCTGTGCGGGACTCTCTATTGCCGCCCCCTACATAAACCAAAAATTAACAACATTTATAGACACGCACATACTGGAGCATGTATACTGTACATACATAAAGACAGATATTTAGACATACAGGCAAATATACATACACACTGTAATGGATTTGCCTGACACAGCTTCATTGTCGACGCCCGTGGTTAATCAGCCTGCATCTGTTCCTAGGTCTGTTAGAGTGACTCGATCTTCTACCACTCAGGCTGGGAGGCTGAGAAGTGGGAGAACCTATCACAGCCTGGCCAGACGGAGCTAGCTCCCGCCCTCTGTCTATTTATACCTTCATTTCCTGCTCCTCCTTTGCCTGTGATTCTTTCCTGTTTCCTGGCTCTGCTGCTCCTGCTGTTATTATTGTCCTTGCTTCATTTTGACCCTTGCTTTATTGACTACGCTCCTGCTCTGCGTTTGGTACTTCGTACACTCCTGGTTTGACTCGGCTCATTCACTACTCCTGTTGCTCACGGTGTTGCCGTGGGCAACTGCCCCATTTCCCTTAGCTTCTGTGTACCCTTGTCTGTTTGTCTGTCGTACACATATTGAGCGTAGGGACCGTCGCCCAGTTGCCATGCAAGTAGGCAGGGACTGAGTGGCGGGTAGATTAGGGTTCACCTGTCTGTCTCCCTACCCCGTCATTACACACACATTCTGGAATATATACATACAGGTAAATATATAGATGTACAAACACATATTCACACACACACATACACACACACACACACACACACACACACACTGGCAAATAAATACACAGACAGGAACATATACAAATACATAAAAGGCACATATATACAAGCACAAAGACATTCACAAACAAACCCATATATACCCACACAGGCACATATATATACACAATACAGATAAAGTAGTAGATTTCACATGAAGTCCTATGAAACACTACAGATAACACACAGTTATAACTCTCTCAGTACAGATAATGTCGTAGATTTCATGTGCAGCCCAATGTAACACGACAGATAACAAACAGTAATAACTGAGTACAGATAATGTAGTAGACATTACCTGCAGTCCTATGTAACACCACAGATAACACACAGTGATAACTCTCTGAGTACAAATAATAAAGTAGATGTTACCTCCAGTCCTATGTAACACCACAGATAATACTGTGATAACTCTGAGTACAGATAATGTTGTAGATGTAACCTGCAGTCCTATGTAACACCGCTGATAACGCAGTGATAACTCTCAGAGTACAGATAATGTCGTAGATGATAACTATACCCACAGACACATATAAACACACACACAGAGGCATTTATAAGGGCAGCAAAGAATATAAGGGGCAGCAGGGTTTATAAGGGGCAGCAGTGTATATAAGGGGCAGCAGGGTATACAAGGCTCAGCAGGGTATATAAGGGACAGCAGGGTATATAAGGCACAGCAAGGTATATAAGGGGTAGCAGGGTATATAGGGTCAGCAGGGTATATAAGGGTCAGCCGGGTATATAGGAGGCAGTAGGGTATATAATGGTCAGCAGGGTATATAGGGGCAGCAGGGTATATAGGGGCAGCAGGGTATATAGGGAAGCAGGTTATATAGGGGCAGCAAGGTATATAGGTACAGCAGAGTATATAAGGGGCAGCAGGGTATATAGGGGCAGCAGGGTATATAAGGGGCAGCAGTGTATATAAGGGACAGTAGGATATATTAGGGGCTGCATGTTATATAAGGGGCAGCAGGCTATATAAGAAGCAGCAGGGTATATTGGGGGCAGCAGGGTATATAAGAGGCAGCAGGCTATATAAGAGGCTGCAGGGTATATAAGAGGAAGCAGGGTATATAAGAGGCAGCAGGGTATATAGGAGGCAGCAGGTTATATAAGGGGCTGCAGGTTTTATAAGGGGCAGCAGGGTATATAGGGGGCAGCATGGTATAAAAGAGGCAGCAGGGTATAAAAGAGGCATTTTTTTGCATATATTGCATTTAACTATATTGCATTTAAGGAGCGCCACTACATCTGCACTTTAGAAATGGAATTCCTATTTTAAATTTAGAATAGGAAATTTAATTCCCCTTAGAGGAAAAGAAGAAGGATATTCTAAAATAATGGTTGAGCCTTTTCTTCTAAGTACCTATGGAGAATGTATTATTGTACCACTAGACGTTTAAAGACCATGAAAGACATATTTGGGCACTAACAAATATCGAATGTGCACAGTACATTGCTCAGCTAAATGGTAAACAATATTCTGTGAAAGGTCAAAATGAGGACTAGAACACTCTATTCTTATGACATAAACTGACATAAATATAAAACTTAGCACAAGCCTACTGACATTAGTAATATATCAATAGGTACTGACACTGCTAACATCTACGTTTAGTTCTAAATCACATCTGCATTGGAGGCTTAGTTAGGGGCCTCCATTGCAGATTCTGCTGAAAATACTGGAAACAGCTGCACTATTGTTTCTGGTAAATCCATGGACACCTTGACAGAAACCTGACGGAATACATTAAAGTCAATGGGATTTGTCAGGCGCCGGTTGTCTCTGTTGTTCAACGGAGCTTGCGCTTCTGCCATTATCATTGTTCTGCTCCTCTGACAGAGCAGAACAATGGAATTCCGAACGCAGATGTGAACAGCGCCTTAATGTACTTGGTTCTCAGGCTGGGAACTTGGGCACTAGGGTTCTGGATTCAAAACGGAAAAAAAAAATGAAAAAAACATCTACCTGGAGTTTGTATGTTCTCCTTATGGTCATATTGGTTTCTTCCCATATCCAGAATTGTTAAAGTGACCCTAGAGAAAGGCAGTTTGTTTAAGAAAGGAAATATAGATCTTGAGTACCATTTGTGACAAGTATGTGTACATTCTCTGTTCTGAATATTTTTTTCTTTTAGGGTATCCATTGTAGGTAACTTGTGATTAACCCCTTCCCGCCGCAGCCCTTTTTCAGATTTTCATTTTTGTTTTTTCCTCCCCACCTTCCAAAAGCCATAACGTCTTTATTTTTCCGTCGATATAGTACTATGAGGGCTTGATTTTTGCGGGACGAGATGTCGTTTTTTGTAGCACCATTTATTTTGCCATATAATGTACTAGGAAATGGGAAAAAAAAATATTTGTGGGGTAGAAAATGAAAAAAACAGTGATTCCTCCATGTTTTTTTGCATACCGTTTTTACGGAATTCACTTTGCAATTAAAACAACATGTTATCTTTATTCTGTGGGTCAATACGATTACGGCAATACCAAATATAGATAGTTTTTTCTATATTTTACTACTTTTACAAGTAAAAACCTAAGTGTAAAAAAGAAAATTTATTTTGTGTCGCCAAATTCCGAGAGCCATAACTTTTTTATTTTTCCGTCGATTAAGTGGTATGAGGGCTTATTTTTTGCGGAATAAGCTGTAGTTTTTAATAATAATACATTTTGGTCTAAATGTGATGGTTTGATCACTTTTTATTTCATTTTCTTTGGGAGATTATGTGACCAAAAAATAGAGATTCTGGTGTTTACAATTTTTTTTTACGCCGTTGACCGTGCGGGTTAAATAATGATATGTTGTAATAGTTCAGACTTTTACGGACGCAGCGATACCAATTATGTTTATTTTTTTATTTTTTTACTATGCTCTAGGGCAGGGGTCGGGAACCTATGGCTCGCGAGCCAGATATGGCTCTTTTGATGGCCGTATCTGGCTCGCAGACAGGGCTCCTACCTGTCTATGGGAAGGATGCATGCACCGCGCTCCATCAGCCCGTGCACCGCGCTCCATCAGGCCGCGGTGCACGCTGATATTGGTAGTTCTTTGATGGCCTGATAAGCATTGGCGGCAGTGGTGAGCGGCAGGGAGCATGGACTACATTTCCCATAACTCCCTGCATAGCCGCGCCGTCTGCAAGCACGCACCTGCGTCCCCTAGTGAAGCGGCATCTGCCTCCTCCCTTGTGTCTCCCTTGGACGTTAACGGTAGGAAGTATTCTATTCGTCGTTGGTTAGCAACAGCATTAAAACGTTATTATGTTATAAAAAAAAGAGTTCGGAGATTTGTTGTTCTTTAAAATTAAATACAAGTCAATGTGTGCACTTTATGTACAGTGAGACTATTTAATAAAGTTCAATTATTTATTACGCTGGGTGTGCCTGCTTGTATGTACCACTTTAAGTAGTAAATGCTTTAGTTCCCTATGGGTCTGAGCCTCTCTTTTTTGTTCATTTTCTGTAAGACCAACACTTTTAAAAGGGCCACTGACAGATACAATTGCTCCAGCGGTCACTTAGTACACAAAGGAGTGTTCCTCTCTGCTGCACTAAGCCACCGCTGGACCTAAACAATAATTCGCTGTAAAATAATAAAATAGATAATTGACATAACTGACAATGCGTTGTGTGACATGTCCAACATTCCAGCTTCTTTCTTCTGCGAATACCTCAAAGCTGGCATTCTCTCAACATCAGGTGGGAAGAATGCCAGCTTCCAGTCATGCGCAGGAAAAAGAAGAAGCCAGACTGCTCGACTGATGTCATGCATCGCAAGCTCACAATGTAAGTTATTTATTTAATTTTTTTACTGCTAATTACCATTGTTTCAGTCCAGTTGTGGCTTTATACAGCAGGGAGGAGCATTCCTTGCTGTACTAAGTGAACATTGGAGCGATTGATCTGTCAATGGCCCTTTAAACATATTGTACGGCTCTCGCGGAATTATATTTCAAAATATGTGGCGTTTACGGCTCTCTTAGCCAAAAAGGTTCCTGACCCCTGCTCTAGGGGGAAAATGGGAAAAGGGGAGTTTTTTGAACTTTTAATATTTTATTTCATTTTTTACACAAAAAAAACTTTATTTAACTCATTTTTACTTTTTTTATTAGTCCCCCTAGGGGACTTCAACCAGCGATCGTTAGATCGCTTGCACGATATACTGCAATACTAATGTATTGCAGTATATCGTGATTGTGACAGGCATCTATTAAGCCCTTAATTTAAATGCTGCGGTCGATATTGAGTGCGGCATTTAACGAGTTAAACGAGTGGGATTGCGCTGCCGCTCGTTACTAACAACCGACACCCGCATCGTATGGATCGGGTTCACTCCGTGAGCCCGCTCCATACGTCCCCTACCCGACTTTGACGTATGGATACATCAAATGTCGGGAAGGGGTTAATAAACATTTTAAAAAAGGCTAAAAGAGGATCGGTCACTAGTTTATTAATGCTCTATCGCCTAACTAATCGAATAGGAGCTATGATGCTGATAACTACAGTGGAATTTTTTTCAAAAACATTTATTATTTGGAAAGTCATGTGCATTTTTCTAAATATGCTAATTTGGCTATACTTGCCCAATGGGAGGTTACTCTTTCTTTAAACTCTGGGCAGTGTAATGTCTTCTGTATGACGGTGTCCAATCAGCATCATACAGTTCTCCTCTTCCCAGCCCAGCAACACAGCATGATCATATATTATAGATAACAAAAAGTAGAAAAATCTAAGCACTAACATGATCATATATTATACAGCTTTTATTCCCGACTGTGTTTTCAACTGGTGATATCTCTGGTTGTTTCACATCTAGAACTGCTGGTGCTATATGAAAGATTAGAATCTCGTCTTTCATATGCCACCAGAGCCACTGTTCTAGGTGGTCCACAGTCCTAGATTTGGCTATTTGAAGTGATCCTCCTTCCCTCAAGTCTCTCACACTGTGTGAAGCAGCTTCATGCTGATAGGTTAGCGTCAGAGGCTGTGAGGTAGCCCCACCTCAGGGGAATCACTGGTGTTGACACCCACTTGTCTAGTATAGTCTCATTTGCATATTTAGAAAAAAGCTCAAAATTTGTAAAATAATAAACGTTTTGGGACACAAGTTTCACTAGAATTATCTGTGTGATCGTGACTGTTAGATTAGCTAGGAGAGTGGGCATTACTAAACTAGTGACAGATCCTCTTTAAGGCTCAATACAAATGTCCATAATACAGCCCAATATTAAGGTCAGTAATTCAGCTACACTCCTGGACCCAATGTGGTACTGCTGTACTGACCTAAGATCACCATAAGGTTCTATGGTGATCTAAGTATAGTTCAGTAGAACAACAAGGAGTCCGGGTGTTTCAGTGTAAAATTAACCCTTATTAGTGGACATATTATGGCTGTCTAAAATGGTCTTAATATATCTAAGACTCTTTTCAAAAGGTCATAGATGTGTTATGGTAGTTAGTACTGTGCAATATATTTATTAACCCCTTCACCAAGGGGAAGTATGGAGTGTGCTAACGAGTTGAGCGCGCTCCATACCGAGCACGTCTCAGCTGTATGTAACAGCTGACACCCCAATGCAACAGGTGGAATCGAAGATCACTTCGATTCCGCCCATTTAACTACTTCAATGCTGCAGTCAATAGCGACCGCAGCATTTAAGGGCTTCATAGGAAATTGTCAGTATAGCGATATACTACAATACGGTAGTATTGCAATATGTGAAGCAAGCGATCCATCGGTCGTTGGTTCAATTCCCCTGGGGGGACTAATAAAAAAAGTTAAATACAGTTAAATCAAGTTATTTGTAATGTACAAAAAAATATATTATTTTTTTGCATATTTTCCCTAAAGTAATGTTAAAAAAGTTTACATAACTAGTATCGACACATCCGTAAAAGTCCGAACTATTGCAATATAATGTTATTTAACAAGCTCGGTGAACGCTTTAAAAAAAACAAAACACACAAATTGCTGTTTTTTGGTCCCCTTAGCACCGTAAAAAAAAATGGAATAAAAAGTAATCGAAAAGTCACATGTACCACAAAATGGTACCAATAAAAACTACAGCTATTCCCACAAAAAATAAGACATCACACCACTAAATCGACAGAAAAATAAAAAAGTTATGGCTCTCAGTATGTGGCGACACAAAACTATTTTGTTTTTTAACTAAAAGTTTATTCTTTATAAAAGTGGTACAACATGAAAGAAACTATATAAATTTGGTATCTCCGTAATTGTATCAACCCAAAGAATAAAGTTAGCATGCAATTTTTACCGCATGACGTAAGTCATAAATACGAAACCCAATAAACAAAGGTGGATTTGGAGTTTTTTTCCCATTCCAACCCACAAAAAAATAAATATTTTCAGTTTCCCAGTACATTATATGGCACATTAAATAATGCAGTGAAAAATTACAATTCATCCCACAAAAAACAAGCCCTTATACAGATATGTCAATGAAAAATATAAAAATTTATGGCTTTTGGAATGCGGGGAGGCAAAAATGAAAATGAAAATCCGCAAAAATGGCTGCGTCTCCAAGGGGTTGGTGTTTATAGAATGAATTTTGTCAAAACAATGTACAATAGGTCAGACCTGGTACAAAAGTTTAGTCTGTTTTATAATAAAATGATTTATTATAGATAATTTTCCTGAACCACGCAAAATTTAAAACAATTATGTCACTAAACATTGCTTTTTACACAATCCCAAAATTTGCCCAAGCAACAGTATTGATAAATTTTCCCAAATGTCCTCCTGTTATTTTATAGCATTCTTGCCAATTGTATTACAATGTAACAGTAGCAAATACAGAAAGAGCTAAAAGAGAACAAGAAGAGATCCGTGACAAGCGAGGCTTTATCAATGATCTCAAACGTCCTTTTATTTAATTACATTTCTAATTACTTCTGCACATGCAGCATCTTGGGGCTAATTAGGCACTTGTCAAAGTCAAAGTAATCTATTTCTTGCTGAGAGTTCCATGAATCTGTCCAAGTGTCTAGCACCGAATCTCACCCAAAAGTAATTTAAAAAAAAGATATATGAGGCTGGTTGGATGACCTATTGATATACAGAATATCTTGACCCATTAGTAATAAAAACATAATTCAAAGTGTAGGAATAAAACATACAAATAAAGTCTCTCAATATCTATCTATCTATCTATCTATCTATCTATCTATCTATCTATCTATCTATCTATCTATCTATCTATCTATCTATCTATCTATCTATCTATCTATCTATCATCTATCTATCTATCTATCTATCTATCTATCTATCTATCTATCTATCTATCTATCTATCTATCTATCTATCTATCTATCTATATCTATCTATATTTTAGTGATTTCATCTACTAATCACGTATCCATGTCCCCTTATCCTGGCCTGGAGGCCGATAATTTATTCATGCTTCATGAACTTCTCTCTTAGTGGCTTCTAGACTTACTGACTAACATTCAATTGCTTTCTGTTCCTTGTATTGAAGTGGGTTTTTACACCATTTTTTTAACTTAAAGAACAACTTCCACCAAACTCAAACTAATATATACACGAGTTGAAGGATCTGAAAAACTGAAGGCATTCCTTATGGCCAGAGTTTTACACTAGTTTGCCTGATTTCAGTATGATGCACTTTCACTGTCAATGATAGCACACAGCTCCATAAGTACAAGATATTTCTTAATTAAATGATGAGGCAGGAGGCACTCTTAACACAAACTGGTGCAGCAATATATATATTTTTTTAGCTTACATACTATTTATACAAATACACCTTTGTGGATACATTTTGTTTAGAGCGCATGATGGAGCTCTATCTCTTACAAGAGTTGTTCAGATGACATACAACTTCACATTTGCTCACCCAATTTCCTCAAAGGGCGACAATTCAGCATCTGTTGCCTTTTAGCATCTAAGCCATATCCTTTTAAAAGTCAATCTATCCAGTCTACACAATCCTGTGTAAGCAAAACAGCCTTGACTCCAGGCTGATGCATTTTACCTACACTGATACATTCGAGAAAACTGTCATGACATGAGAGAAATTTGTTGTGTTGTGGAATTGTTGAGCTTAGAGAAAATTGCCCACGCTAAATACATTGTAGCAAACCCTAAATATTAGGTACCGTGCGTATAGTTTTTCATCTTCTGGATGTAAGCATTCATAGTTTCATTAATTAACAGCGTTTAGAGATCTGGAAATTGGTAAGGGATTTAATATATTTAGAATTTTATGAGAAGGATGCACAACTTTTCATTATACGGAGATTAAACTTTATGTACATAAAGCTGAACATACTTTAAAGGGGTTGTCTCATGCAGATAATCTCTGCCTATATGCCGTATTAGGACATATGGACAACATAGAGAGGGGTTCCCAACTGGAACCCCTGATGGACTTATTCATCTGAATGTAATACTATATTTCCCCTGCAGTGACTGGTGCAGGGAAAAGATCTGGCTAGCAGCCGTTCTCTCGGCAAGATCTGCCAGGGATGTTGAGAGAGAGAACGGCAGCAAAATGTAAAATGTTGGAGCTGTCAAAAATCATTATGTGCCTAGCTTGTATGACGTGTTACATTAATTAATATAACCAGTTAAAATAGTGATGGTTTAAAGAAACAATAGTGAGACTGAGATTCTGTTAAGAATATTGGTCCAATTTGAAGTTTTACCATTGCAAGGAAAGTGTAATATATTCAGTGTGATGAGGTATAAATTTTATGGACGCATAAATCACCATAAAGTTTAGAGCGAGCATAAAGCTCTCATATTACAGATATATTTATCTCTTCTCGACTTTACACCAATTTAGTAAAACATACAATAAAAAATAATGTCAAATTTAATTTGTATAAAAGTGTTAACTGTCTGCACAAGCTCTGTATCTGTTCCGGTTAACCCAACAATCAAGTTTATATACATTCAGTGCTTTCCCAATAGGAGTCATAGATTATTATATAAATTGCTTCTTTTACAATTGTTTCTTCCTTTGTGTTGCATATAGTGTTTTTCTAGAATTATTGTCTGTAGTGGGAGTCAAAATATGCGTTTCGGAACATTTATCATCCTTTGAGTTAACATACGTTATTATGAACATAAACGGTTCCAAACATAAACCTTGGCAGACTTTTGATAAGCTATCATTAATAAAAAGAAATGCTCTTGGATGAATGTGGCATACAACTGTGCTATCTATTTGCATATACACATTGTAAGATGTGAAACTTTTTCAAATAAATAACACCAACCTACATATCTAGCTGGCTGTGGCTTTCACATATATTGTTATCACCTTATAAAGTTTTCAGCTCTGAATTCCGCTCCAAATACATGTTAATGCTTACAGATGCTCATAATCATATCATAATCATGGCGGACAACTTCCTTAGCTGCTTTTGAGAAATACGGTAAGAATTAAACATTAGCACCGCTAAGTATGAATACTTAGAATGAACACAAGAGAAGAGGCAGCACTCCAATATAATAGAAAAATCACAAAAAGTTAATTCACCCAACATACAGGCAATGTTTCACCTTCCCATTGAAGGCATTGTCAAGCCATTCAATACTTAGAATGATTTACTGAGTTCAAGTAAATACAATACATTTTGTATCATAAAATATGCATCTATTACTATTTGTTGTTTTCAGCTCCTAACAAAGCATTTATGTAGCTGTCTTTTGGGAACCCACTGCAAGTTCTCCATCTACAATGGATTGCATAATAGAAAAGGGATAACCTTTAAACAGTACAGGTCCATTGATGGGGCAGACTGGCAGGTCTCTAGGACCCTAGGAAGGATTGATGACATCACTATTCAAATGTGGTGACATCAATCAATGTGAGACACTTAGTAGATTTGCTGGCTGAGTGTCAAAAGCTTCGAGTGGAACTGAAAATAATTCCCCCCATAGCAGCATAAGATGAGGAACCACTATTTGGCCTTATTGTCTTCAGGGGGCTAAAGAGCCTCCAGGCTTCTACATAGGGGCGTAGCTTGAAAAGGCTGGGCCCCATAACAAACTTTTGAATGCCCCTCCTCCTCTCAAGACAAAACATTTACCAGCTCCATGTAAGAGATAAAACATTGTAGTGCCTGGAAACTGTATTTGTAAATGCATAAGTCCTGCCTCCAAATAACATGACCCATCATAAACACTAATTTATATATGTTTGTTAACCTCTCAATAATACAGTAATGCACTTAACAAAGCTACTACTACTACTACTACTACTACTACTACTACTACTACTACTACTTCTACTACTTCTACTACTACTACTACTACTACTGCTACTACTACTACTTCTACTACTACTACTACTACTACTACTACTACTACTACTACTACTACTACTACTTCTACTACTTCTACTACTACTACTACTACTACTGCTACTACTACTACTACTACTACTTCTACTACTTCTACTACTACTACTACTACTACTGCTACTGCTACTACTACTTCTACTACTACTGCTACTACTACTACTACTACTTCTACTACTACTTCTACTACTACTACTACTACTACTACTACTACTACTACTACTACTACTACTACTACTACTACTTCTACTACTGCTACTACTACTTCTACTGCTACTGCTACTGCTACTGCTACTACTGCTACTGCTACTGCTACTACTACTACTACTGCTACTACTACTACTACTACTACTACTACTATATAAGGGCTAAATAATACCTCCACACTATGACCACATACAGTATATCTTCCACAAGGAACCCACACAGTAATAGTACCCAACACAGAAATAGTGGCCTTTTGTGCCCTACAAACCATTATAGTGTTCTCTTTGTGTGGAATATAGTAATAGTGCCGCCACACAGTGATGATGCCCCATTAGTGCCACTTTGCAGTAATTATGCCCCATAGTACTCATCACACAGTAAGGTTGCCCCATTAGTGCCCCCACACAGTAATTATGCCCCATTGGTATCCCCACAATGTAAGGATGCCCCCCTCAGTGCACTCACATAGTAAAGAGTACTTCTTAGTGCTTCCCTCATTGTAATTATGCCCACAGTGCCCCCTTCACAGTGGTGATGCTCCCTTAGTGCTACCCACACTGTAGTGGTCTCCCCTGTGATTTTGCGCAAACATTTGTGAACTTTTGCTTTTTTACGCCGGCTCCCCCCCAAAAAAAGTGGGCTAGGCTTAGCAGGATGGGGCGTGGCCACTTGCAGATCGACAAATTCATCATAACTAATGCCAGAACCTGGCGTAAATTATAGCAGAATTCTACTTCAGCTCATATGTAGCTGGTGTAGATTTTGCTTTCTGCCACAAGAACAGTTAAGATGCGCCTAATTTATTAGGATACGTATGCCACTAAATTAAGGCACATTTTAATTTTTGCCTTATTTTAATAAGGAACAATCGAAATAGTGAAATGAATGTTTACAACAAAATTTATCTCATAAGAGCGTATATTGCAAAGATACAACAGTTCTAAATTTTGCCTTTAATTATGCATTTGTAAGCAGATGTCTCTCGGTGATATTTCAGGAAATAGTATCTCACCAAACATTGTCTGGCTTATTACTATCTGTCTCATATTCACACACAAGTCAATTTCCATTTTTTCCCCTACCATCTTCATTCTAAATTTAGTTTGTGTCTGAATTGCATACACACAGTATAGACTCTATTTTCTTCGAAAATGCCTGGTGACAATTTGTCTGACTACGAATATTTCCTTACATTTAAACATATTACTTAGTTCTCCTCCAAATGAGGTCCATATATATTTTATAAGGTTTAAAAAATGCAAAGAAAAATCCCTCTTGTCAATGTGAGTTGGTTTGTTTATAGCACAACATTGTGTAAGTGTTTCAACATATCTTACTCATGTTGAAGAATAGATACTGACACTTCCATTTTTAATGCTGAAGCAGCTGCTGCTTATGCATCTACTGCTATGGTGCCAGTTCTCATCTCTTGGCTGTAGGACAGAGACACACTTTATGCCAAGATGAGGAAAATCAATTTAAGTGTTGAAAGATAGATCTATAACTACGGAAAACTACAGTTCCTTTTAGGAATATTAATGCCTGCTTCTAGAATGTCATGAAAGGTTTTCCAATCATATGTACACACAAGAGGCTACTCAGGATTTTGCGCTTTTTTAAATTTAATATACTGTAAGCTTATTATGTAGTTTGGTTTCATAATACGGTATTTTTTGGCAGCGCAGCTCAGACGCTTCCCTCACTCTAGACTCTATGAGCCCTACCCCCTATTGATCGATAGAGCGCTCCTGAAATGCTCTGCCGTGCACTCATCTATATGATCAATACAGGGAGAGAACAGGAAGCCGAACAATTAGTGTTCGGCTTCCTGGTACAGACTGGACAACACTGGAGCCTGGAGAAGTGACTAACAACTGGAGCTTAGGCATGAAGGATTAACCCCTTCACTGCCCTCCACAAGGTATCCTGACACTGCCCTAAACCACACGGGATTCTAAAATTAACCAATCCACTGATCCAGATCACCAAAGATTTTGACATTAATGCCTTCACTGCCATAGACAATCCAGATATAAGGACATTAACGCAAGTGCCCTAACATTTAGCTAATCTAGTACGGTGAAGGGGGTCAATATTTATTTGATGCTGTTTTGTGTCGCCCCTGCTTGGGCTCATTTCACATCACGTCAGAGCCTTCGTGAAAGTATTTCCCGACATATATCCTTCCATATACCTTCAATGGAAGGCTTTATGTCATCTGTAGTGTTCTATTGTTAAAAACTGTATACCCCTTGGTATATGTTTTTACTGGATTTTTCTGTGTGGAATAGCGCAGTCTAACTAGGCTATGCCACACAGTGAATAAAAAAGTAAACCATCAAATACTAGCTCAAAAAGGGCATTTTTCTGCTAGATGTCGGGTCAATGTGGCCTTATGCATACATTCGGTATATGCACTGAGAGCTTTCCTGGCACACACAGAAAACGCATCATTCAAACACACCCATAGTGGGAACCATGCCAAGGTCCTTAACTGCTCGGCTCACTGGCTACAAAGGTTCAGAGAAAACATTGCCTATAAGTCCTTTTGTGTGCATCCAATTTTATGTGAATAAAATGTGGCATGCCCTATAACATGTCTTATTAAGCAGGTATACTCCCCTGAAATTATTGTTGCTTGAAAAGAATATGGTACCCCGCCACCATACAACGTGACACAGAATGTCGAAAGGTCTGTGTACATGAGTCCTTATATTATAGTTTTTTTTCTTTCGATTTGTCTTTGAGTGTTTTAATAGGGGTTCTCTGCTATATGGTAAGTAAGTGATATTAATAAGGCAACCGCCTGTCCTATATTGGGGAAATATGCAGCTAAATAAACTCCCAGTAAAAACCCCTGACAAGAATAATAGTAACTATGGTGCTCGGCAATGCAATGATCAATACAAAAATGATGAACACACAAGAGTACAATATACAAAATGACGCAACTTTATTGTACACAAAAATCACAAATCTTTTAAAATCCTGTGGATAGGTCATCAGTTGTCCGGTCGTGGACAACCCCTTTAAAGTACAAATTTATATCTACCCACCAACATTTGCAAGTGCTAAGCAGAGTAAGATGACGGCAGACACTAAGGAGTTAAGTTTACAGGAATGGCAATGAAATAATGTACATATATGCATGCGTACACAGCAACTAATGCTGAGCAGAGTAGGCAGGCTACAGACGATAATCACAGACCATAGCATAACATACCCAATGAATGTACTGATGCTGACAGCAGCATCCACCCCGAACACATTAGGCATCATGCACACGACTGTAGTGGTGTGCACAGACGTGATTTTTGGCGTGGACGGCCGCAGAGTGTCACCCGCGGGCTGCCCGCAAATCGCGAGCCATGCACATGGCCGCGTGCATTAATTTCGATGAGCCTGGACCGCAAAACACGGCCGTAATAAGACATGTCCTATCTTATTGCGATCCAGGCTCCTGGGCAATGCCTGGACTGTGGAAACCATGGCCGTGTGCATGGGCCCATAGAAATAAATGGGAGCGCAAGTCACCCACAGATTTGCGGCGGAATTGTGGCCACAAAAACACGTTCGTGGGCATGGGGCCTTAGAGTATTTTAAATATGTGAAAAATTATTTCAACATTTTGAAATTACAGTGCACAACCAAGAAGAACTCCTAGGCCTCTGTGTACAACATTTCCTTATCCTGTACCTATGTACAGTGTTATTATAGGATAAATGGGCTTTATGGCAACCAATCAGGTCTCTTCTGTAATTATCCTACTTATGTTAAAAATATGAAAGCTTGATTGTGATTGATTACTAAGAGGTCTAGCAGTGCTATGATGATACTGATTTAACGAGTAGAGGGACTGGAAGTTTTGTCATGGGGACACAAGAACATAAACTCTTTTTACAATTCTAATAGTTTAAAAATACATTGTAAATTTTTCAAATATAGTAAAGATAGGCATGATAAATGTTTCTTAAATTTGTCAATATCTAGGTAAAATGAATAACTATAAATAGATATTTAGGAACTGTTGTATGCAGGGTGTTAGTAATAGTAACTATTAGCAACTGAATTATAACCCCAAAAATCTAGAGTATAACTGATAAAATATTCCATATTAGTATGTAGCTACTAAACGTGTTAGGCCAAAGCCTCATGTAGTGTATGAATACCATTAGCCGAGGGTTTTACTTATTGCACTCCTTGTCTTCCTACATCTTGGCAACATGCTTTATCATAAGGAATATTTCATATAAAACATCTAGACTACACAAGAAAACGGCATCATGTATTCCTGACCCTTACTCATAGGTCACACTGAATTGTATTTCAGCAGTCGGCACATCATGTGTTCTAGGAAATATCTTCTAATAGAAGTTTCTTGAAAAATGCTCTTCATTGATGTGTGATCAGATTCAATTTGAACCAATTTTATGTTGTGTAAGCATCGATCGAACTTTAATCCAACTTCTCCTGACAAGACAATTTTTTCAGTAGGGTCTGAACATCAGTGACCATGATGTAAGAGCGACCTTCAGACACAGAATTACTCCCACTCAGCAACATTATCATAGAGCGCTTACTGCCTTTTTTTGCAGCTACTCTAAAGTGAACACTAAATATAGCATCAGGTGACAAAAGGAAAATGCTGTGCAAGAAGTGTTATAGCATTTCATTGTTACTCAATTATAATTAATCTTCACAGTTGCCATGGAAAGAGCGAGATATTTACAATATTTTTAAAACAATATTTTGCTCACACACAATGTAATACAGTTGGGCACATTAAAAAAAAATCGTATCTGATAGGAGGGGCTCTGCGGATTGAAAAGCTTTTGGCGAAATGTGTGTGCTTCATCCTTGGATCTTTCTACAAGTATATTAAAAACGTAAATGGGACAAATATATCAAATTGAGCTAGTCATCATGTCCCGTCTTCAAGATCAATGTAAAAACGACTGTTTTTGGAGACATAATTAGACCAAGCATTAGGTTGTGAGCAAAAAAGGAAAGTTCAAAATCTAGAGGGGTGACTAAAGTGTAAGTTGTATACTTTCCACTATGCAGTTATTTTATGGGGACCAGCTATCTAGGAAAATATACATGTAAATCATAAAATTAAAATAAAAACAAACAAAACAACCTTTTATCTGTAGATCACTCTGATAGGTCTGTTATTTGGATGTGAAAATGTTAGCAATATTTTCATTCTTTACTTCATGCATTTAAAAAATATAAAGGTCTATAAACATGAAAATATTTCCCAATGGTCAAATGTCATTAAGCAAATACAAAAATACATCCTACAAAATAACATAAGAAACGCTTTTTGTAAACAAATTTTATGTATGATATCTCTCTATAATTTGTTTATCCAATAACAATAAAGTCCACTACCGTGTAGATCAGGCTCATTCATACTGCCAATGTTGCACTTACAAGCCCTACTGAAATAATTACTTACATTTTTTTTATTTTTACACTACTTATTTATAGAATATCAACATATACCACAATAGTGAGCACAATATATATATTTACTCACATCAGCCCCTGTCCGTAATAGGGCTCACATTCTATACACACACTTGTATACAAAGCCAATCAGTGCCCCACATTTGATATTACGTTTGATGCCTGATGTTGGCGGAAATTGCAAAGGTTAAGAAGTCTTTATCTAAAATTTGTGCGAAAATGTGCAACATTTGTCTTTTCACTCTAAAAAAGAAAGCAGATGGGCATGGTCAATCTGCAAATGTACTTATAGGCTTATAGATTTATCACATGCAACTGTCAGAAAAAAAGCAAATTATTTGCATGCATAAAAAAGAAATGCAAACAGTCACACAATTCCAGGGAATGTTGCTCCAGGCAATATATCATGAGAGGTCCGAGGTCTGTAGTGTAGAAGACGCGCAGGCGTAAGAACGTAGTCACACGTCTGGGGAGGGTAAAACCCTACCAAATTAAAAATAATTTGGAATATTGGCTCCAAGGCTGTTGGGCGTTATTCGGTAAACCTGAGAGAGACTCTCCTATCATGCTGCAGAATGTGACATAGAATAAGTTCAAAGAGGGCCCGTTGTTCCTGAGACATGAGTGGAATTACCACAATTGTCAGCCACTCGGATGTGCAGAGTGTAAGGTTGCCAAGCAGGACGGAAGCTCCTGAGAAGGCTAATTGGAAGCCAAGTTGCCAAGCGGGGTGGTAGAAGTTGAGACTTGCTGAAAGCCGGGTTGCCAAGCTGGACGGGCGCCGTTGAAACAGGTATGAAGATGTCGAATACAGGGAAAGCCATCACCGCTAACCAGTTTAAATAGTATTCGTTGAAAAAGACTGTGCTAACTGCATGTGTAACGTTATAATTGTCCTGCCTCTCTAAAAGTAGTCAACCCTCAGTAAAGATTCGATTTGTTACATCACAAGTGTCCGTGACTGTAGCGACGATGGCCGCGGGCCGTCGGTTTTACTCACCTCCCGATACCCGCAGCCATGGATCCGTGAGCGCTGGTCCCAGTCTCCTTCCTAGGAGACGCCAGCGCTCACTTCCGCCCCGTTCTGCTGTGTCCCGTAGGGTGCCCACGCACGCTCGTGCCCGGCCTTAAAGGGCCAGTGCGCGCACAAAGGAAATCGTCATCATCATCAACTGACATGATTTCCTGGTCTATAAGAAGGCCCCAGGCCTTCCGATCCTTGCCTGAGCGTTGTTAGTCTATCCCAGTCTGTCTCGCAAATGGTCCCTTAGTGTTTCCCCGTTCTAGTTGTTACCCGTGCCCTGTTACCCGTTCCTGTATCCCGTATTGTTCTTGTTCCTGTGCCTACCAGTGTTGGAGTCTTGTCTACTGCACCTGCTGTCATTTGCCACGTCCAGTGTCGTCTGCCACGTCCAGTGTCGTCTGCCACGTCCAGTGTCTTCTGCCACATCCAGTGTCTTCTGCCACGTCCAGTGTCTTCTGCCACGTCCAGTATATTCTGTTACATCGGATACTGCCCGCCACGTCTGGTGCTACCTGCCGCACCGGCCTCCATCCGTGCTGAAGCCACAGCCACCGTCTGGACTAGTTCAGGTACCCAAGCATTGCTATCTGCTATTGACTTTCGTGTAGACTGTGACGTGTTCAGCTGCCTTCCCGCTACGGTGGAGCGCCCTAGTGGGTCCACATACCCTGTGACCGTAACAGTGACATTTATGTACCAGTATAGGGGCCGGAAAGTTTCTCCTGTTTATGGACTGCTATTGCTGTTATATCTAACCACACTTCTTGGGCCTCGTTACATACAAATGTTGCAAAATAGTTAAGTAATTCTTGAAAACACAAACATTTTGAACACCTAGAAAAGGTGATATAAAGGTGATATAAAGAGGTGATATAAAGGTGATATAAAGAGTATCACTTTAATTGTCAAGAATTCTAATTACACTGAGGATGATTGTTGTAATGAGAATGCTAGCACAGCAAAGGTTGTGGGGTTTTGGACTAACTATACGTCAACACATTGGGTCAGTTAGTAGAAACAGAAATAAAGTCTTGTTGGACCTATTAATGTTAACAGTATGGAGCCTATTTTAACGATTTAAATTAAATATAAACTAAAGGAGAGGGTTTATGCTAACTTTATTTAAGCTATAAGAAGGCTGTGAATACTTGTATGTCAAAAGCATTTACCCTTAAGAAGGTTAATTTGGCCTGGCCAAGGACATCATGTCAACACATGGAGTTGGGTAGAACGTTCTTAAGCAACAACAAATAGAGGTTATTTTATTTCATGAGGATAAACATTATTTTTTATTTCCACAGGGAAGTATAGATGCTTATTAGTGAAAAAAAATTTCTTTATTAAAAAAAAGATGCCATTCAGAAAGCATCAGTCGTATGCTGGAGTCTTTGTGTTTTTAACAAGGAGTAGAATAAATAGTTTTTCTAAAACCAATTTCAAAACATGACGGCTAAAACAGCAACACACAATGGTTAGCTTAGGATTAAAGATATAGAACCTGTTAGATAACAAATAGACATAGATATATATTTATTTACATTTCTAATTGATTATATATTGTCAACATTTTGGTGGGATTCATACCCAGGACTCAAGTAATGCAAGGCAACAGTCCTTACTAGTAAGCCAGGAAGCTGCCTCTCTCTCTCGCAACTTTTTCAATATTTACGCCACGTCCGGCACTTTTACAAAAAGATGGCCTGGCTTAAATAGGCGGTAAGACCACAATGTGCCGACAGATTTATTAACTTTTACTCCAAAGTGATGTAAAGTCTAGCAGAAATCTACAGCAGCTCAGAATTTGCATAGAGTTCAAAGTCCGTAATAAATTACGTGCATCTTACATCTATGGGCTTCTGACTATAAAACTGGCATATGAAACGCCAGTCTTAACATATATGGCCCTATGTACAGTACTTTCTTATCCAGATAGTGTAAAAACGTGATATAAAAATTTGTTATTGATGGTATAGAACAAATTAGTAGCAAGTTCTGACAGGGCCAGCCATTAGGATTTGCAACCTGTCCATTCTTTTTTTGTATTGTTCCCAAAAATGTGAATTACTCTGCAAATCTTGATCCTGGCACATGGATTCCAACATCTCTAAGTACTATTTATTTGGATGTACCATGCAAAAATGTATATAAAATAATACAAACAATACAAATATTTTTAAATAGTCTTCATGTATCCAGTTTTGTTTCTGTGGTTGAAATACCAAATGTTTGACTTTTTGAATACAACACTTTCTTCTCATGTTTTGTCTTGTAAGGTTTTATTTTCACACACTTTTCTAAACTCCCAATTGTACACAGTCTACAGTTTGAAGTGAGAACAGTAGGTGGCTAGTTATCAGTAATCACTGCTGAGAATTACCTTCAGTCACAATTGATCCAAGACTCACTGGCAGAATTGATTATGAACACTGCGTAACAACGAAAGTTTTGTCATTTTGTGATGGGTAGAAATAAAAAGATTTCATCAGAAAAATAGATCTCTATAAGGATCAATACAATTTAAAAATAAATTCAAAATAAATTTTCAATTTATGATGAAGTTTGGTTGTCATCCTCGCATCTTGGTTACTGTGGCTGAAGGACAGGCTGTGCTTCAACGTTAATATAGAAGATTAAACTGTTAGAATATATTTATAACGAGCAATGTGCATGTAGCATCGATATAGATTGCTGTTCAGCTGCTATTGAGGTACATTGAACCCACCTACCAGCTATGCAGGATAAGTATGTAATGAATTTATTTTGCTTTGTAAAGAGGACCTGACAGCTTTTATAACGTGCCTGTTTTAGGAAATACTTGTATTCCACATGAAATAACAATTCTGGAGCATCTTTTCTTAGAACTTTGCACTTCGCCGTTCCTGTTTTATTCCTACTAGAAACTTTTAATTAAATTGACAAAGGAATGTTAGCATTCCCTTTGTCAAAGGAGCAGGTCCCTACAATATTAATGATGTGAATGATCTTTATTGGATCAATACTTGTGAAGAAATTATGATGCACTATGGATAATAAATAAGTACAGTATATGAGAGTTCTTGGTATCCTTGATTTCTAATAGATTTCTATGTCAGAATTTATATATGTATGTGGGAAACTTTGCCAGGATATTTGCTAAATTTTAGAATTTTTTAAATTTAAATTTGGATTTTATATCTTTTCCACCTCAATGAGAGCTATGTGTTTCTTGCAAATTTTTTAATTTTTTTTTCTAGGTTTGTATCAAGAATGGCACCATGTAATATTTGATATACATTTATTGAGGTATTTTTGATTTTTGAATTCATATTTAATGGGGAGTACAAGTATTCACTGAAATAGCCTCATCAGGAGAGGTGACAGGTCCTCTTTAAAACACACATCCATATTTGAGCAGCATTTTTCATTATATATAGAATTAATATGCATAAAAAGTCAAGTAATTTTTATAAATACAATATAGCATTAGTTATTTTGTACTGATCTATGATGAACAGTTCTGATCTGTACTGATCATCACAGAGCAGGCATTCCCAATTCTGCAGGTTTTAGAGCTGAAATGCCCCTGTTTTCTTTCTGGCTTAATGTCTTAGTTTAACCCGGTGATGTGCATTCTGGGAAGGGTACTGTAGCTATTACTCAAGACACTTCACAATTGTGTGTGATGTAACAAAAAACTAACTGTTCCATTGCATTATAGCTCAACAAAACAGTTATTTGGGGGGTGGGGGCTTGTCTGACAACAAGTTTGTCAACTGTTTCCAATGACAACCAGCAGAAATAGGAAAACAGCTATGAACTACAATACAGGCTGGAGGATCAAGATTTAAGACATGCAATGTATATTGAAAGTTCCCTGAACAGAGAGTCAAACCATTGTGTAGCGATTAGTTATAGCGTAGGGCTAAACCAGGTGGAGAAGTCAAAGGGATTATCATTATTAGTTAAATCGGTTTAGGATGTCCATTCTTTGCCTGAGCATCAAGGTTCTTTGGTACCTGTAAGTTTACTAAGGTATTTGTATGGATGCTGAATGTGGGCTTTGGTCTATGATCAGCGACCTGGTATTTGTATATAGAATAAATCTTTTTCGGAAAAATATTTATTCTATATACATGTACTTTAAGGCTCCTCTACAGAATGCTACTTTTCAAACCACCAACATTTTTGGTGGTTTCAAAATTTGTTCGCAAAGATTTCATGGAAATTTCCATCAGGATAAACAGGATGCGGAACTTCGTTGTTATCTAGTGATTGCTCCATGTTGTATAGATCCATATCTAGCAATCAAGAAGTATTGTATAAACCATACCAATGCATATCATATTCTCATTAAATTTAATGAAGGTATAAAAATGTATTAGTTGTCCTGTGCCTTCTATATACAGTGCATTCGTAAAGTTTTTAGATTATTTCGCCTTAAATATGAAAATCTCAAATTTCGCATGGACATAAGTCCCTTTGTAATGGTACTTGAAATTTAGCTCTTGTGGCCTCCCATTTCTGTAGATCATTTTTGAAATGTTTCTACACCTTGATTGGAGTCAACCTGTGGTAAATTCATTTGATTGGAAATTATTTGGAAAGACACATCCCTGCTTACATGAGGTCTCACAGCTGAAAATGTATATCTGAGCAAAAACTAAGCTATGAGGAGGAAAGAACTGCCTGTAGAGCTCAGTGACAGGATTTTGTGGAGGCACAGATCTGGAGAAAGGTACACAAAATTTTTTGCTGCACTGAAAGTACCCAAGAGCACAGTGGCTTCCATAATTCTTAAATTAAAACGTTTGGACCAACCACAACTCTGCCTAGAGCTGGCCGCCCCACCAAACTAAGTAATCGGGGGGGGGGGGGGGCCTTGGTAAGACAGGTGACCAAGAACCTAAAGGTCACTCTGGCTGAGCTCTAAAGATCCTGTGTGAACATGATAAATACTTCCAGAAGGTCAATCTTTACTGCAGCACTCCACCAATCTGGGCTTTATAGTAAAGTGGCCAGAAAGAGACACGATTCTTTGGTCTGATGAAACCAGGATTGAACTTTTTGGCCTCGATTCTAAGCAACATGTCTGGTTGAAACCAGGCACTGCTCATCACCTGCCCAATACAATCCCTACAGTGAAGCATTGTCGTGGCAGCATCTTGCCGTGGGAGTGTTTTTCAGCGGCTGGGACAGGGAGACTGATCAGGGTTGAGGAAAAGATGAATGAAGCAAAGTACAGAGATATTCTTAATGAAAAACTGATCCAGAGTGCTCTGGACCTCAGACTGGGCCGAAGGTTCAACTTCCAACAAGACAATAACCCTAAGCACACAGCCAAGACAACACAGGAGTGTCCTTGAGTGACGCAGCCAGAGCCCCTACTTGAACGTAAACAAACATCTCTGGAGAAACCTGAAAATGTCTGTCCACCGATGGTCCCCATCCAACCTGACAGAGCTTGAGAGGATCTGCAGAGAAAAATGGCAGAAAATTCCCAAATCCAGGTGTGAAAACCTTGTCGAATCATACCCAAGAAGACTGGAGGCTGTTATCACTGCCAAAGGTGCTTCAACTAAGTACTTAGTAAAGGGTCTTACATCTTATGTCAATGCATTATTTTAAGTTCTAATTTTTTATAAATTTGCAAAAATGTCTTCATTTCTGTGTTCACTTTGTAATTATGGGGTATTAAATGCAGAATGATGGGGAAAAAACTTGAATTTGTTTATGTTATTTTAGCACAAAGCCTCAACATAACAAAATGTGAAAAAATTGAAAGGGTCTGAAAGCATTGTATAAAAATGTATCATTTAAAAGACTAGTTTGCACGGTCTCTATTTCAGTTACTTTAAATTATTGTCAGGGAATTTTCCACTGAAATTTGTATCAGAAAAATAATTCAGAGGAAAATTGGTTTCTCTGATTTAAAATACGCCCAAAGAAAATATATTTAATTGGAAATTAAATGGATGATGCAGTGGTGTTTATAAAGTAATTAGAAATATTAGAACCATCTGTACATTGCACAATGAACCGAATTAAATAAAACTTTATTACCATCATTTATATTAATAGAATTAAATTGTTAGAAATGTGCACATTATTAATGAGCCGTGTGGAGGATTCTGCCAATTCTATAGACATAACATGGGATATATCAATGCAGAATATGCACATAAATAACATAAAAGCAACATGTTGGGATAATTGCGATTAAATATTGTCTCTTGACAACAATAAGTCTATTACTATGTAAAACATATAACTTATATTAAACTAATGCATAAAGATTGTAACAGCCTCCTAACTAAAAGAAGATTTACTGCTAATAATATGCAAATATTGATCAATGATAGGAAGAGTCTCCCAAATGTTATACATCATTCTAGTATGAAATAACTTTTGTTGACATTTATTGCACCCATTTATCATAATATATTTAGAATTTACTACACTAAATATGTATATTGTTAAATTAATGAATAAGATTTGTATCAGTTTATTCTCTAGGGTCTTCTCTGTTTATAGTTGTATATCTAAGTTCCGTTACTTATTTGTCTCAAAAGAAAAAGAAAAAACTTTATTTCTTCAATTATTGAGTTGCTGTGGTTTACCTGGCAAATAATGGATCTAAAGTACCAAACTGCGTGTTCCTCTTCTAGGCTGGTTTAATTTTTCATTTTGTATTGCAATGCTGTGGTTTTAGTGAACTCAACTTAGATCACTCTTGGGTTCTATGGTGAACTAGGAAACATGTCAATGAGGCCGTAATACAGATGATGATATGTGGCTGATCTGAAACTGGTCTTAGTCTCTGAAGGGTTTCACTTGTTAGAGTTGCAGTTTTATACTGCTCTTTATACTGTAGCCGGAGTCATGAAGATGCAACCATGATTAGAAATGAAGCTGAATTCTACCTCCAAACTTAGAAATACTTCAATCACTCATTCCCTTTCCACTTGCATACTAAGATATTCTTCAATCACTCATTACCTGTCTCCATGGTTGTCAATATTGTGTACGTTGTTACTATACTGTTGTTTAATTAATAATAGTAACATTATTTTGGAACATTGTATGGCAGTATTATATGAGCACAGTATGGTACTGTTATTTGGGCACTGTGTGGCACAGTTATTAGGGCATTATCTGGCCCTAACATGGCAGTAAATCTATGCATGTTATATATGTATTTGGTGCCCAGATTATTATTATGTTAAATGGTAATTTAGTGTCAGATATATATTTGGAGTACGTTAACTTTTAGTTTATATGATATACTAATGTAAAATAAATAAAAGCTATATATGCATTATCAGTATTTTGTTACCATTTAATAAGAACTAATGTGTTGTGCTAATAGAATTTTAGATCATTAACATCTAATACTAACTGACCAACTAAGGGCCTGTTCACATCAGCGTTGGCTTTTCGTTGAGGCGTTCCGTCGGAGGTTTCCATCGTGGAACCCCTCAACGGAAAGGCAAACGGAAACCTTAGCTTCCGTTTGCATCACCATTGATAACAATGGTGACGGAAACATTGCTAATGGTTTCCGTTTGTCACTTTTCCGGCAGGTTTCCGTTTTTGACGGAATCAATAGCACATCCGACCAAAGTTCCCAATTTAATCCATACGTATACAAAAATAGGCAGCACTCCAATTAAAAGTGAAAAAGTAAAGATGCTTGAGAAAGGCTCCAGCGTTAGAGCTGAAATGTCGCACCAGGGCAATTAAAGAAAATTACTTTTTTTAATTGGAGTGCTGCCTAGATAGATAGATAGATAGATAGATAGATAGATAGATAGATAGATAGATAGATAGATAGATAGATAGATAGATAGATAGACAAAGACTGATATAATGGGTACTTTTTTTTTTAAAAGGACTTCTATAGGAGGAGGTACGGTGTATGGGGGGGGGGGTTTGTTTTAGTTATTGGTGTGGTAAGACTGTACTGATAAATCATTAAGCACCTATCCTATATATAGGTGATGAATGTTAATAGTGAGAAAAACTCTTTAAAGAGTAAAATTAGCCAATCACCCTTACAGCTCATTCCCATCTCTACTTCGTTGTGCTTTCAATATACTAGATTGGGAGATATAAAAGGGATAACAGATTTGTCAACATCAATTTGTTTTCAGTTTCTATGTAGGAACAGAATTAAGCCCTAAAAATGGAGCAAGTTTTGGCAATAAAGGGGCTTTATGACTTAGAAAACCCATTTTGAAAAACTTTATTAAGGCATTCTGAGTTAATCGAAAGAAGTCCCTTATCTGTAACCTCCATCAATTAGCTCGAGTGATTTCTGCAAAGAGCATCTCTGTATCTACAGGAACCGGCACATGCATTACATGGCCAGTCCAATTTTAATGAGCAGTATGTAATGCTTCAATTTCCCTGTGGTGGCGCTGCAGGGGAATTTAACCCTTGCTGCCAGGTTCCCTCACAAATTACAACTGATCTCTGATGGTCCCATCAATAGGACAACCTGTGATCACATTATTGTTAGGGTACCCTTTACCAAAAAAGGATTATAAAAAGTGGACAACCTCTAAAAGGACTATAGGACTTGTTTACTTTGGCCTATCCCTACTCTATCAGCCATTAATCTTTTTTTGCATACATGGCTATAATTTTGCTTTCCATTGTAATTATTCACAAGGGATTTAGTCATGTATATTTTTTCATTCTGTAACCAGGATTACACAAAGGAAGATTACACAGATTTACAGACTGTTGGCATTTTATAGTTGGGGCAGGTGGGGCTGACAGGAGACATGTTATCTATCCTGCTAATGTTTTTCTTTATTTCTGCCTTTATACTATGTAGAATGCTATCTGGATTTACATATGCTATTTTAAAGGTATATCATTGTGAGAAAACGGATAACTGTATATCAGGGGAGAAAGTGATTAAAATATATTACTGTTCATTTCAAAGGGCTTACACTGTAAATATGATAATTTATCCAGAAAGCAGGTAGAATAAATCAACTCTAGAATGTTTGTATTGAACATACTGTAGAAATCAATCTAGACAAGAAATTGATATAGTATTCTCACTCTGATAACTAGGTTTTCGTTCCGTAAAATTGTAAATATTACTGCCTGAGCTGAACGATTAAAATAAGTTTATTTAGATATGTCTTTAAAATGGGCCCTTAAAGCCAAAATAACAGGCTCAATCATATGGTCAGCAGCAGAGACATAGCCTAGAAGGCAAAAGATACTATACACCCGCAGACCAGTCTCTCCTATTATTATATATTCGCTGAATCCTAATGATTGATTAGTAATAGCACCGTACCACGCTACACCTTGTGCTCTGCTGCGCTAGTCCGGCTCTTAAAGCCACGTATAATGATGTGGTCAGCAATAAGGTCAAGACCTCCAATATTCGGTAACAAGCACCCTGTTGCAAGATCACTGACCATTATTCACTAAATGTTTAATTGTTAGTTATTATGCTATATCGTTAATCCTACGCATTTCAGAACCACCTTTATTGGTGGAACATCATCAGGGATTATTAGTGTTACACGATAATATTCAGTATAGCTGCCGGATCGCACGGTTGTGTGCATTCATGAACCTCCCGGCTCGTGCACGATCAAGATATAATGGTCGCACACGAGCCGGCGAGGTGCCGGTCTTTTAAACAGCTAGGGCCCTCCTCCTATACTGACATGCCCCCGGCGTACCACCAATCCACATCCGACACGTCACTCATGACCTGTCAGGATTGTGGCACGCCTCCCTTTATCGGCAGCCAATAAGGTATAGATAGGACGAATAGCGTCCCTAGTAACGCTGGAGATCCGAGAAGCGGATCTAATACTCAATAGGGGATGAAATACTCAAAGTGGGAGCCGAGCCCTGTACAGAAGACGATGTGCCGGCAATCCAGCACATATCCCCGCTATTACCAGATCACAGAGTTCACCAAGTGCACGGCATTAAATCGTCTAATGACACCATAGTTGCGTCTCGTTGTTATGACGACCAGCCGGGCACATACAAATTCCAGTGTAGTTGTCTCTTGTCAGAGGAGTACATTCATAGCAATGGGCAGGTTTCAGGTAAGTATCGCTGCTACTCGTCGATATACAGATGTCAATACTCCAAAGACATCTATTAACTATGGACTAGATGCAACCCTTCACATCGATAAGCGCTGTCCTCAATACCTCACACCTTCTAGAGTGTACTCATTACTCTATCAAAGTGGTACACATCTATAGTGAGAAGTTAATATATAGCTACCATGACTTTCAATGATAATAGGACATCCATCACTCATCCTTTCAATAGTATACCTATAAAAATAGTTCCTATCAGGGACTCCAATTAGCCTCACACCGTATATGATGAACGAGATAGGCTAAACCAGACTGTAATTCAGGGGTACATAGGTTTCTAGATGATAAATTAGAGTTCTGGATGACATTACGGTGTCACAGGAAACAGGCATACGAAATTTGTTCATTCAGGCCCAGGGGAGCAATGGTGCGCAGTCGAAAAATCCACTGCGCTTCCTTTTGAAGGATAATTTTATTCATATCACCTCCTCTCATAGTAGGTCTCAAATATTCAATGCCTTGGAATCTGAGAGAGGAACTATCCCCATTATGCAATTCCCATATGTGACGAGATATCGGGGTATCCTCCTTCCTTCTGCAATCCCCTATATGATCCCGGATCCTCCTCCTGAACTCTCTGATGGTTTTTCCGATATACTGTTTTCCGCATATACAGGTAATCATATACACAATGCCCTTTGTTCGACAATTGATATAGGTCCTATTCTCAAAAGTTCTTCCCGTACTCATGCTCTTGAACGTCGTGCCACATTGAATAGAGGCACACGCCTTACACGATCCACATCTATATGTCCCTTTAAGGTTACTATTAAGCCATGTAGTGGAAGAGTCCTGTCTACCCATGTGGCTATGTACCACATGATCCTTGACATTCCTACCCCTCCTGAATGTGATAAGGGGAGAATGTCCCACCAGCTTTCAAATATCCGGATCAGCCTCTAGAATCCCCCAGTAATGTTGGAGGATTTCTCTTACCTCTCGATCTAGCTGAGTCAAACGTTCCAATGACTCTGATGGTATTGTCATCGCTTCGCTTCGGTCTAGGATTCAATAAGTCATCACGATTACAGGCTAGGGCATTCTGATAGGCCCCTCTTAAAATATGCCTCGGGTATCCTCTATTAATGAATCTGTTTTCCAGTTCACGTGCTGATATTTTAAAGTCAGATACAGTGGAGCAGTTTTGTCGTGCCCTCAAGTATTGACCCTTTGGAATTCCCCGTTTTAAGTTCATAGGGTGACAGCTCTCCCACCTAAGCAAACTATTTGTGGCCGTCTCTTTACGAAACATGTTGGTATGAATATTGCCACCCGCGGTCTTGGATATCACTATATCCAGAAATGTAATTTTATTCACACTAATCTCTGATGTGAAGAACAGACCTTTATCATTTACATTAAGTATTGCAACAAATTCCTCAAACTCAAGCTGGGTCCCTTTCCATAGTATTAAAATGTCATCAATGAATCTTATCCATAGTATGATATGCGATACCCACTGTTCCATTTTTTCACTAAAGACACACAACTCTTCCCACCAACCCAGGTATAAGTTCGCATACGTGGGTGCACAGGGGCTCCCCATCGCCACTCCCCTGAGTTGGTGGTAATATTTCTGGTCAAATAGGAAGAAATTGTGCTCAAGAACAAATTTAAGAAGAGAGATAACAAATTCATTGTGAGCTGCAAATTGAGTTCCTTTCCCCCTAAGACAAAAAGTGTTGAATTGCTAGACATCCCTGATCATGTGGGATAGAGCTATACAGTGCCTCAACATCTAGGGAGGCCAGTAGAACGTCCTGTTCACATCTAATGCCATCCAACTTCCTTAGAGCATCCATCGTATCCCTGATGTATGACGGGAGTGACTCCACAAATGGTCTTAGAATCCTGTCAATATACAGGCTGGCATTTTGCGATAGACTATTGATGCCGGAGACAATTGGTCTACCCTTTAATGGTTCCAGCCCTTTATGGATTTTTGGCAAACCATAAAAGGTAGCAATTTGGGGAAAATCAATTACCATAAAGCTCATCTCCTTATCACTGATAAGATCCAAAGTTTTTGCAGGACCTACAATACCCTTCAATTGGTTTTTGAAAATAGTAGTCGGATCTGACTGTAGCACCCTGTAACACTGTTTGTCCTGTAGTATTTTGTGACACATTGCCTTATATGAGGCACTGTATAGCTCTATCCCACATGATCAGGTATGTCTAGCAATTCAACACTTTTTGTCTTAGGGGGAAAGGAACTCAATTTGCAGCTCACAATGAATTTGTTATCTCTCTTCTTAAATTTGTTCTTGAGCACAATTTCTTCCTATTTGACCAGAAATATTACCACCAACTCAGGGGAGTGGCGATGGGGAGCCCCTGTGCACCCACGTATGCGAACTTATACCTGGGTTGGTGGGAAGAGTTGTGTGTCTTTAGTGAAAAAATGGAACAGTGGGTATCGCATATCATACTATGGATAAGATTCATTGATGACATTTTAATACTATGGAAAGGGACCCAGGTTGAGTTTGAGGAATTTGTTGCAATACTTAATGTAAATGATAAAGGTCTGTTCTTCACATCAGAGATTAGTGTGAATAAAATTACATTTCTGGATATAGTGATATCCAAGACCGCGGGTGGCAATATTCATACCAACATGTTTCGTAAAGAGACGGCCACAAATAGTTTGCTTAGGTGGGAGAGCTGTCACCCTATGAACTTAAAACGGGGAATTCCAAAGGGTCAATACTTGAGGGCACGACGAAACTGCTCCACTGTATCTGACTTTAAAATATCAGCACGTGAACTGGAAAACAGATTCATTAATAGAGGATACCCGAGGCATATTTTAAGAGGGGCCTATCAGAATGCCCTAGGCTGTAATTGTGATGACTTATTGAATCCAAGACCGAAGCGAAGCGATGACAATACCATCAGAGTCATTGGAACGTTTGACTCAGCTAGTTCGAAGGTAAGAGAAATCCTCCAACGTTACTGGGGGATTCTAGAGGCTGTTCCGGATATTGGAAAGCTGGTGGGACATTCTCCCCTTATCACGTTCAGGAGGGGTAGGAATGTCAAGGATCATGTGGTACATAGCCACACGGGTAGACAGGACTCTTCCACTACATGGCTTAATAGTAACCTTAAAGGGACATATAGATGTGGATCGTGTAAGGCGTGCGCCTCTATTCAATGTGGCACGACATTCAAGAGCATGAGTACGGGAAGAACTTTTGAGAATAGGACCTATATCAATTGTCGAACAAAGGGCATTGTGTATATGATTACCTGTATATGCGGAAAACAGTATATCGGAAAAACCATCAGAGAGTTCAGGAGGAGGATCCGGGATCATATAGGGGATTGCAGAAGGAAGGAGGATGCCCCGATATCTCGTCACATATGGGAATTTCATAATGGGGATAGTTCCTCTCTCAGATTCCAAGGCATTGAATATTTGAGACCTACTATGAGAGGAGGTGATATGAATAAAATTATCCTTCAAAAGGAAGCGCAGTGGATTTTTCGACTGCGCACCATTGCTCCCCTGGGCCTGAATGAACAAATTTTGTATGCCTGTTTCCTGTGACACCGTAATGTCATCCAGAACTCTAATTTATCATCTAGAAACCTATGTACCCCTGAATTACAGTCTGGTTTAGCCTATCTCGTTCATCATATACGGTGTGAGGCTAATCGGAGTCCCTGATAGGAACTATTTTTATAGGTATACTATTGAAAGGATGAGTGATGGATGTCCTATTATCATTGAAAGTCATGGTAGCTATATATTAACTTCTCACTATAGATGTGTACCACTTTGATAGAGTAATGAGTACACTCTAGAAGGTGTGAGGTATTGAGGACAGCGCTTATCGATGTGAAGGGTTGCATCTAGTCCATAGTTAATAGATGTCTTTGGAGTATTGACATCTGCATATCGACGAGTAGCAGCGATACTTACCTGAAACCTGCCCATTGCTATGAATGTACTCCTCTGACAAGAGACAACTACACTGGAATTTGTATGTGCCCGGCTGGTCGTCATAACAACGAGACGCAACTATGGTGTCATTAGACGATTTAATGCCGTGCACTTGGTGAACTCTGTGATCTGGTAATAGCGGGGATATGTGCTGGATTGCCGGCACATCGTCTTCTGTACAGGGCTCGGCTCCCACTTTGAGTATTTCATCCCCTATTGAGTATTAGATCCGCTTCTCGGATCTCCAGCGTTACTAGCGACGCTAGTCGTCCTATCTATACCTTATTGGCTGCCGATAAAGGGAGGCGTGCCACAATCGTGACAGGTCATGAGTGACGTGTCGGATGTGGATTGGTGGTACGCCGGGGGCATTACAGTATAGGAGGAGGGCCCTAGCTGTTTAAAAGACCGGCACCTCGCCGGCTCGTGTGCGACCATTATATCTTGATCGTGCACGAGCCGGGAGGTTCATGAATGCACACAACCGTGCGATCCGGCAGCTATACTGAATATTATCGTGTAACACTAATAATCCCTGATGATGTTCCACCAATAAAGGTGGTTCTGAAACGCGTAGGATTAATGATATAGCATAATAACTAACAATTAAACATTTAGTGAATACTGGTCAGTGATCTCGCAACAGGGTGCTTGTTACCGAATATTGGAGGTCTTGACCTTATTGCTGACCACATCATTATACGTGGCTTTAAGAGCCGGACTAGCGCAGCAGAGCGCAAGGTGTAGCGTGGTACGGCGCTATTACTAATCAATCATTAGGATTCAGCGAATATATAATAATAGGAGAGACTGGTCTGCGGGTGTATAGTATATTTTGCCTTCTAGGCTATGTCTCTGCTGCTGACCATATCATTGAGCCTGTTATTTTGGCTTTAAGGGCCCATTTTAAAGACATATCTAAATAAACTTATTTTAATCGTTCAGCTCAGGCAGTAATATAGACAAGAAATTGAGAACATTTGATTTCTTTGCACTCTATTTAGAGTACAGATTGGTCCTGCTTTAGCATTTGTGGAGAAGTTTAATTTAGAAAATACTTTTGGTGTTCCCATATCTTAATATTATATGTAACTATTCTCATTTCACAACAGCGCAATTTTCTTTTACTGTTCATTGGATAGCTATTCAAAATGTTCTCAAATATTATTCACTAAAATATCTAAAAGTTAGAACTTGTTGCCTTACCCTTTAAATATAAAAGTGGTGGGAAGGAGAATGAATTTATAATGTCTTGGTAAAATCATGTCTAGTTGCAATACAATTTCTGCTGAGTAACCTTGCAAATATTATTTTATACATTTTGTACTGGTATTGAGTAATATCATGTTTTATAATCCATTACTGTATATCTGCACTGGCTTTTCAAATACTACTGGTTGCCGTTGGAAACAGATTGAAGATTATGTAGGTTTTGCTATCAGATATGTAACCTAGCTCTAACTGTATCACTATAATTATCACCTGAACTCCCGCAATTTACAGCACTATGGTAGCAGGAATACAGAATTCTTAACTTTGAATGTGAACGGAGAAGAAAACATTGTGCAACTTTAAAAGGGTTATCCGGTGAAGTAAAATTGAAGGCCAATTCTCAAGATAGGTCATCCAGGGCTGGCCTTAGGGATGTGCGACCTGTGCCTTTGCACAGGGTGCATCACTCCAGCAGATGGAAATGGGCGCTGAGTTGGCTTCCTTCCCCTGCTTGTTTCAGAAGCGCCCTGGCAACTCAGCAGTCGCCTTTCCGTCCGGGCGCTCCTTGACTCAGTGGCGTCGCTACAGCTGTAGCAGCCATAGTGACTCCTAGCAGCGGCACCGGGCATGAAGGCACCCGTGCTGGCGCCCCCATGGGTGGAGGCGCCACTAGCAGCCACTGCAGCTGCTACAGCGGTAGAGACGCCACTATAGCAGAGCAGGGAGGTATAACCGGTTCAATTAAAGACGCACCATGAGCCGGAAGACTCAAACATGCTAGTAATGATGAAAAAGCTCTAGATGTTCTGCTCACTGTACATGATAATCCTCATACATCTGTCTCGAGTGGAGCACAACAAGCGAAATCATGTTACAATCGTAGACAAGGTCCATTTTGTATCGCCGAGGCCGATTGTAATAAAACATAATTTAAAGTCACCTTGATGTGACATTCCCAAGCTCACACACACACTGGGCCACAGACATTTAGGATTTTACCCGCGCGGTACATTTTGGGAAATGCTAACACCGGCGGTAGCCGATAATGAAGATAATAACTTTAGCGTTAAATATCTCAGTGAAAAAAAATCCTATTTCAAAATCGTTTGTGGCATCGTTTTTTTATTGAAAAGAGCCATTTAAGATTTTGCTGCCCCCGCCCACCCCCCGCCCCCAAAGAGGTGGGGTGTTTTTTTTTTATCAGACAGTGCAAGGTGTTTTAAAACAGTCTATTTGTTACCACTGGCAACCATCCATTTACCTTTAGGCTTTATTCAGACGAACGGGAAAAACGTCCGTGCAACGCGCGTGATTTGCACGCGCGTTGCACGGACCTATATTTGTCTATGGGGCCGTGCTGACATGTCCGTGATTTTTCCTCAGCGTGAGTCCGCTGAAAAAAAGTCACGACATGTCCGTTCTTTCAGCGTTTTTCGCGCATCACGCACCCATTGAAGTCAATGGGTGCGTGAAAACCACGCATGCCGCACGGAAGCACTTCCGTGCGAACTGCGTGATTTGAGCAAGAGCTGTCAAACTCTGAATGTAAACAGAAAAGCACCACGTGCTTTTCTGTTTCCAAACATCCAAACGGAGTGTCTTTGAGATGAGCGAACCCGGACAACCGAACTTCACCGGGTTCGGCCGAACTCGTTTTGACCGAATTCGGCAAAAAAAATTCCGGTACGCGACGTCAGGCGATAGTCACTGTCCAGGGTGCTGAAAGAGTTAAACTGTTTCAGCACCCTGGACAGTGACTTCCGATCACAATATACATGAACGTGTAAAAAAAAAAGTTCTGACTTACCGATAACTCCCTGCTTCTTCCTCCAGTCTGACCTCCCGGGATGACAATTCAGTCCAAGTGACAGCTCCAGCCAATCACAGGCCAAGCACAGGCTTCAGCGGTCACATGGACTGCTGCGTCATCCAGGGAGGTGGGGCCGGATGTCAAGAGAGGGACGCGTCACCAAGGCAACGGCCGGGAGGGAAGTTCTCGGTAAGTACGAACGTCTTTTTTTTTTTTTTAACAGGTTGCTCGATATTGTGATCGGAATTCACTGTCGAGGGTGCTGAAAGAGTTACTACCGATCAGTTAACTCTTTCAGCACCCTGGACAGTGACTATTTACTGACGTCGACTAGCCTCATCTCTATGATGGCGGCTGCGCGAAAATCACGCAGCCGCGCATCATGCACTGATGACACACGGAGCTGTCAAGTGGTTTTTGCGTGCGCAAAACGCTGCTTTTTTGCGTCCGCAAAAACGCCACGCTCGTGTGAATCCAGCCTTAGACATATACAGTATGTTGCTGTCACTTTGAGGTCTTCTGGGACTGCATTCAACCCCTTCAAAGCTCTTTAACACCAAGATAGCATTAGTAATGTCAGAGGGTCATACATGACTTTTCAGGACAATCGGGACACTTTTGATTCGCAATGAATTTATTAGGACCAAAATTGATCCGACGGCCGGTTTGTCCGAATTGGACCCTAAACGGATTTTGGGAAATTCCCTCATTTCTATTACTTACTGCTCATATGAAAATATTTCTACATGTAAAAATACCTTTATACAATGGACCTCAATATGTTCTACTAAGCTCTAGCTGCAAATATTAGATAATTATTTATGGAATAGAAGTTAGAAATATACATGGCAGAGTCGAATTACTTCTGTAAACTGTTTAAATACAGCACATGCATTTACAATATCTGTCATGATATCTGTTTGCGAGTGATGACAGGTGCATTTATATGGAACGCACAAAGTAACTAATTATTCCCCACGGAAAGCCTTACACATCGCTCATAGTCAATTCCTTTCCTCCTTTATTCTTTATTTATGGCAAGTTATTTTATATAAATTAATGATTTAGTTGAGCTCTTACTTAAAAATAAAAACCTTTGTTCATTTTGCACAGCCGAGTGCTCTTATACTAATTGGACGCACTTAAAAATACACTTCACGATAGTGGACACACGCTGAACTCTTCACCAAACATCATTATAGCAGAGAATAATTGGTAAGATGTTGTATTACTATACATTTAGACATCATGTTTATAAATGTGTATTATCAATAGGAGGCCTGGATTTATTCATAGGCACGGTGGGCATGTGCCTATAGATGGTCCAGGGGGAATGGTGCCTGCTGGAGAGAACATTTGCATAAAGATTACACAGCTGAGCATTGTGTATTTATACAATATATGATGGGCATTCATAGGTTAATAAGGCACTTGCAGTAATGTTGGAATCAGAGGAGGTCACTCAGGAAGACTGCCGTAATGATGTTTCCCTATTGGTGTCAGGAGCCACCACAATTTTGGTGAATACATCTAAATAGCATTAAGCAACTGTTTAAAATAGTTCAGCAACTGTGCCATAGTCCCTAATAGACATGTGCCCCCTTGGAGATTGTGAAAGTGGCCTGATTGTGAATAGGTGCATATAGCAATATGTGATCATATTACATATGAAG
The DNA here is from genome assembly GCF_050947455.1 of Rhinoderma darwinii. NCBI lineage: Eukaryota > Metazoa > Chordata > Amphibia > Anura > Rhinodermatidae > Rhinoderma > Rhinoderma darwinii. The sequence goes on along the minus strand of NC_134690.1, from coordinate 355,541,217 downwards.
AATACAGTGGAGAGTGGAAGCAATGTGGGACATGTGAAATCATCCTGCAGTTGGGGACCAGAGGATTATGTCTGTGTATAGTGTATGGAGGATCATGGATTAGACAAGTGTATTGCAGTCTATGCAATCTCTACTTTATTTTTAAGAGCAGGCAAACCGTTTTAGGCACCTAATATTCTGTGACTCTAGGTTCCTGAGATGTAAATATTCTCCTTTTTTTTGTTTTGTTGTTGTTGTTGTTGTTGTTGTTGTTGTTGTTGTTGTGGAAAGTGACCCTCAAACATTGCAAAGTGAATACTCAATGATTCTAATAGCAACAATAATAAGCAATAATGCTAATAGATACACATAGTAAGCACTGTTCCCTCTAAGCTGCGGGTAGAGTTAAATCTGATCCTTATTAGTTACAGAATTACATAAGTTGAAAAAGGACAGGGGGCCTGAAATTAATAGAGAACTATATAATATATTTTGTTATATATATATATATATATATATGTATATATATATATATATATATATATATATATATATACACACACACACGTCCATTGAATCAAAATAATTGTAGAGTGGCTTTGATGTGAGAAGATAAAAAATAAACTTCTTGGATCTGACACTATAGAAAGAAAATATGAAGGTTTCTATTAAAACATACTTTAAAAGCACAGACATACATAACTAAATAGTGTGGAATAGCTGCCATAATTTTCCTTGGCTAAGCAATATTCCCAAAAACCAATTAATTACAGTGAAGAAAAACGGCATGTCAAATAATGTCTTCATATAGTGGAGGGGAGTCCTGAGACAAAGGTTAGAGCAGAGTATTTATCCAAAGGGGATATTGGGGAAAGCAGTGGAGGAGGTTAAGGCTATGGATAGAGAAGTGTTCTTGGGGTAAGAACAAAAGGTGTAGGGAGGAGAATGCCGACGAGAAGATTCCATTCACCACTGGATACAATTGGGACCAAATAGCAGTTAAAACAAAATTCTTAAAAAAACCTGGTACATAGTGAAAAACTACCCAGTACTGGGACCTGTGGTACCAACAAGACCTTGGGTGGTATACAAAAGAGCTAGGACAATAATGATGGACATGTGTCTTTTTTCAGCCGTACTAACTATGTAACTATGTAACTATGTAATAAAATACAGATTGGTAAAAAGGTTTTTTGATGGAGGAGGAATAGGAATAAAAGGATTTTTCTCGTGCAAAAATGTATAACTTGCAAAATGACAAAAGCAAAGAAACTTGTTTCCCTTTAAATAAAATAGAAGCAAGAACTATAATTAACGATATGATCACTTGTGATACAAGCAATGTGCTATTTTTATTGATATGTACTAGTGGAAAGTTTTATGTAGAATGAAGTGGTAGGAAATTGACAACGAGAATTAATGAACATAGAAAAAAAATATTAGGAATGGCTTAATGACATATAGGGGGGAATTTATCAACCTTTCTATGCCTGTTTCCTCACATAGAAAAGTTGTAAAAGAGCACAAAAGGAGCCTGACAAATTTATTATAAGTTACGCTCGAAAACTATCATAAAATATAGCAGAAAGTAGGAGGTGGAGTATATTTCATTCTGTGGGCTGTAGCAACGGAGGTCAGGCCCCGCACCTTGCCCCCCCCCCCAAACAGACTACACCCCATACCAGAACAAAAATGTATACTCACCTCACCGATCTCCTTTCCGGGTCCCCCTCAACATTACGCGGCACATACAACGTTCTGATGCCAGGCAGCATAAGGACGCTGTATGTGACGCAGCACTGTCCGAACCTTGTATGAGACGCAGCATGGTGAGGGAGATGAAGCGAAGAGGAGTGGTGAGGTGAATATATTTTTTTTTAAGTCCGATGGGGGTGCAGAAATGGTTGTCACACGGGCACAGTTGTTACGCCATAATTGAGGCGGCCAGAGGAAACTTGCGACAAATTTATTAATAGGCGCACGCCTCTTAATAAATCTGTTGCATGTTACTCCAGCGAAGCAAAAAGCTAAGACTGGCGTGTAAATCTGGCCATAGTGTCTGTACTGTATTTATAAGTTGGACATGATGAAATGGAAGGGATTAAATGTAAAGCTGGATTTAAATTGTTTTTTAAATAAATTAATTGTTTTGCGCAATGTTCTGCTTTTCTCTTTGGCATAAGTGTGGAGCAGGAGCCACATCACGGTGAACAGAGAATACAGGATTAACTGAAGGCTCAGATACAGAGCTAAAGGTGGCGAACTGGACCGCTCTGCCGCAACCGTAGTGTTTAAGCGAAGGATTCAAGCAAATGTTGGGAAAGAGGCCCTCTGAGTAAAGTCAGAGAAACGCCGGCTACATCAGCCTGGTGGAAGGGCTGGTCCTGTGTCAAAAGAGGATACAAAAAACTGATACTACGAAAGGGTGAGATAGAATTCTGCTTCTCACCAGAAGAAAAATATGTATGTAGAGATAAGCTCCGGGACAATAGTATTATAATTCTAAATAAAGACACAGGTTCATCAAGTTTAACCTTCCTCATGGAATTACACGTCTTTCATTGCTAGATTAGTTATAACCCTCAAAGCCATTCGTCAGTAAATAAACATCTAGTGTTTTTTTAAATGTTGATACAATATCTGTCATTACTACCTCTTGGGGTAGGACATTTCATAGTTTGACTACTCTAACTGCAACCCTGTCCTATATCGATGTCTGAAAAAAAATTGTTACACATACTATGGCCCACATTTATTAATATTGTCTAATAGTTAGACCAGGCAGGCATAAAATAGGCCAAATTTATCACAGAGGGACGTGCTGCATGAAAATTTGCTATTAGACACTTTTCTCTTCCTTATACCACTTTGGCTTATTTTGCACCAGAATTTTGTGCCAGCTTTCTGGCGCATTTTCGGCAAACATTAAAGCTTTTTAAGCCAAGCCCTATTACAGACAAACCATGCCCCTTTACCACTAAGCCATGTCACTTTGGTACACAATGTTTGTCTAGTGAGATACAAACATTAAAATGAGGCCAAACTGCGCCAATGTGCGCAAGTTCTTTGTATTGACCACACATATATTTATACATGTTAATAAGATCACCTCTAAAGCGTCTTTTTTCCAAGATGAACAAGCCCAATTTTTCCAGCTGTTCATTGTAAGAAAGACCTCCTATGCCATTTAATAATCTAGTCGTCCACCTTTGAACCTTCTCCAGCTCGACTATATCCTTTTTGGAATGTGGAGCCCAAAACTGAATCTAACATTCAAAATGTGTCTTTACAAGGGATTTATAGAGGGGTCATATAACATTTCAATCACAGGTTTTTATCTCTCTTTTATGCACCTTAAAATTCTATTTGCTTTTGTAGCTGCTGCTTGACATTGAGTGCTGCTTAGCATACTTGTAATCAGAATAACCAAGTCCTTCTCTTGTTCTGTTGTTCCCAGTGTTATTCCATTTAATGTATATGCATTAACGCTATTACTTCGACCAAGGTACATGACTTTACATTTATCAACATTAAAATTAATCTGCTATGTTTTTGCCCATGCTGCCAGTTTATCTATGTCTTTTAATGAAGAGATTAAAAAGAATTGGGCCTTACACCGATTGTTGTGGTACACCGCTGCTGACTTTAGCCCATTTTGAGTAAGTACCACTCATAACAACTCTTCGTTTTCTATCCCTTAACCAATTCCTTACCCACGTGCATACACGGTCCCCCAGTCCCTGCTTCTGTAGCTTCAGTACAAGGCTGTTGTGTGGTACAGTATAAAAAGGCTTTTGCAAAATCCAGGTACAGTATATCACATCAGTCGCATGACCAACATCCAGATTAGTATGTTGTATTCCTTTCCAGAGTGCATAGCTTAGGGGGATCACTGAGAGTAAGTTAACATTGTAGAACTCTACAACCCCATAAGCAATATCAATTCCTCTTACGTGACCAATTGTTTGATGGTCCAGTACAGAGTTATTTTGTTTTGATAAATTATAAATTCAATTGATCAATTGTCAACCCCGAACAATATAATTAATATTTATGGGGAAGTCAAATGAAAGGGTGACCATGTAACAAATGCCTAGGCTGTGTCTGCCAAAGGTTTGTTTTTATGTGACAGCTCCCTTAATATTTTAATATACAATTGTATATTGTTAAAATATCAACAAGTTACTGGCAGTACACTTTATAATGCTTTATTTATGTAGTGTTATGTACTGTTTTATATATTGCCCTTGACATAGATATTGTATAGACTATACACACTACGTTAGTAAAGAATTATTTAATTTCATCACTATATCCAATAATAAAAGATGAACACTCTTTGGTTTTTTTGTTGTAAATTACATCTTCATCCTGACATCTAATAGTATTAATCTAGTTGATATTGTGTTTTTTACCCTTGGTTGAATTTTGATCAGATTCAATAATATCAGACAATGTCTTATCCTACTGCAAACATTTGTGAAAAATATTTTCAATCCTTTTTATATTGTGTTTAGATAGTCAAGACAACTTAGAACCTTGCTATTAAATCATGCTGAGATAAAAAAAAGACTTTCAATCTAGAATTTCCAGCATTTGTTCTGTTATAAAATTAGTCTAATTCCACTTGTGATGTATGAATGAGTTAACATGAAAGTTTAATAGCGACATAGAATGTTTAACTCAGCGTGTATCAGCTATTTATATATTTATATATATATATATATATATATATATATATATATATATATATATAAACAAAAAGCAAAGCAGCACCGTTTTCTTTAGTATCTATATATATCCTTATAATGATACATATTGAGTTTTCTATGTTGAAACTATAAGAATTGTGTAAAAAAAAAGACTAATGGTAGGGGTTCAAATTAAGTTAAAAGTATCCATCCCCCAGAAGACAAGACAACATCATATAGATGTTGTCTATATGATGTTTCCACAGTAGCAAGGGAATAAATTAAACAAAGTTCCTTGTATGCTGGAAACAAAGTTGACATACGTGAGTGCAAATTTGGTGTCCATGGCAGTTATGGTTAGTGATTGATGATAACATCCTGGGTGTAAGGAATCCACCCTCTCTGCCAATCCAAGTTATACTAGATATTAAGAACGTGGGTGGTAACCTGTAGCTAGGATGAAGTGTTTGTGGCTATTCTTGAGTTATATGGCTCATATGTGAAACTATAAGATGTTATAAACCCTACTACGTCTATTCCAAAAATGTTGAACTAACCAAGAGCGTTGGAAAAACTCTTATGTGCATTGGAAGGAACTGATGTGGTAAATGTGTATTGTACTGTGTTAAAATGTGTATTTCTTTTTCCTATACCCAATTTACCGGCACTGGTCAATAGCGTGAACGGAAAAATATTATTGTGGGTTATTCAGTATCAAAAACAGAGATGTCTAGTAGCACCCTAGAACCTCTCATATTGACTGGCCATATTAAAATCTTCTAAATCTAATTTATTATATTTATTGACTTTACTGCCTCTAAAATCATTAATAGTCTCCTATTATTAATCATAATTGGGAGGACCACTGGATTGGATTATTCTGGAGGCCACCATGTTGGAGGCTCCACGTGATATGTACAGTACCTATACTGTACAATAAGTAATTGTTTTTTTCTAATAACTAGTTGTAAAAAGTTCAAAATGTATACATCCAGACGGGCATAGATCTTTTTGTCCTTACAGTCTTAGTGACATTGGACTTCTCATATTTAGACAAATGTCCGTTTTGTCCATTCTTATCACAGTTATTTAGCATCTCTAGTCGTCTAGCTATGATCATTTTAACTGCTATATAGATTGTGTAGGGAAGACATCTTTCCACTGCCAGTCAAATAGTTTGCTACACAGATCCCCTCCTGTAACATTTTCCAAAGCAAAACCTTTTGTTTAAGTTGTTTTATTGATTTTCTAGAGAATCAAAATGTTCAAATATGAATGAATCGGTATTGCTGCACGTTGTTCCTAAGGAGTACTGCGTGACAGTGTTCCCTCTTTATCTAATATATGCACTTTTTTCCAAAGATTAAACCTTTAGGCGGGTAACAGTAATTTCCATTGCTTCAGCGGTCACCACAGTTGAACAGGATTAACTTTACATATCCACTCCTTATATATACCTCTAGCTGGATAAATGCTTCACAAAAAAACGGTGCAGGAGAAATATAGTAATATATGATGGTCATTTAAATGAATGGCTGACCATATTATAGAGTCAGAGTCTCTTTGTTAACAGCTTTCTGCTCTGGCTAATAGAGGGGGTCCTGAGATCCTCTATAATATTATATAATATTATATAATATATGAGCTTTGTGAGAAAAGATTCAGTATCATTTATATTTTATTTATTTAAATCCCTGTACATTCTGGGCTTGGGAGTCCAATGGGCGATCCTACTCAATGATTGACATATATTTCTAAATTGCCAAAAGAACACAAAGGCAGAGCAAAATCAAGATGCATACACATCAAGCTAGTAATGAATCATTTACATTTTAATTAAACCAAAACATGATTAAAAACATTGTACACAGCAAAGCCAAATAGTGATCCATGATAAGATCAACCAGACATCTCTTTGATCCAGCGCTCGTAGAAAGTTTTAAAAAGGAAGCAAAGTTCCAAGTTTATTCACATAATTTAAAATTTCAAGTGCAAGTCGGTGGGAGCAGCAGCCCACGCATTTCGGACAATGCTTTTGTCCTTATTCCAAGAGCCATGCTCTATCTTCGGGCGTTTACGCCTCTGACCTCCCATTGACTTCAATGGGAGGCAGAGAAAGAGTATTTTGCAGCGTTTTATGCCCGCGGCGCTCAATAGCCGCTGGCGAAAAACGCTGCGAAAATCGGCGTGCAGAGAGAGGAAAATCTGCCTCAAACTTCCAAACTGAATTTTGAGGCAGAAATTCCGCCTGCAATAAACTCCGTGTGAACATAGCCTAAGGCTATGTTCACACGGAGTATTTTGGGGGAGGAATATCTGCCTCAAAGCTCCAAACGGAATTTTGAGGCAGATATTCCTCCCCCAAAATACTCCGTGTGAATAGCAATGATCGCGCCGTTTTTCGCCCGCGGCCATTGAGCGCCGCGGGCAGAAAACACGCTTTCTCCTGCCTCCCATTGAAGTCAATGGGAGGTCGGAGGCGGAAGCGCCCGAAGATAGGGCATGTCGCTTCTTTTTCCCGCGAGGCAGTTTTACTGCTCGCGGGAAAAAGACGCCGACGCCTCCCATTGAAATCAATGGGAGGCGTTCTCGGGCCGTTTCTGCCGAGTTTTGCGACGCGGTTTCCGCGTCAAAAAACTCGGCAAAAGACCCCGTGTGAACATAGCCTTATAAGCATGTGACTGGAGTTTTTTTTTTGCTTACCTTGTGATTATGGTTTATTGGACAGTTGAGATCTGAACTCGCACACAGCAGCACAAGCCCTAATAGTCCATGAAGACTATAGAATATTGCTTAGTATGCTACAATTCACCACAAAATGCCAATTGAAAGGGACACTAAGTCCTAAAATCAAGCTTTCTATATACGGTACATGAGGTTCAACATATGCCATCTACATTTAACATTTTATTGTATTATGAATGTTGACTACTCTCTTCCAGTGCTTGGAATACCCAGTTAACAAGGACATACATACCATAGTGGGAGACCATGCAACTGTTATGCTGTCAATGAAGAGAAGGGGACTCCGCTCTAATTGGTCCCATTCCCTTTCCTATTAGGGTACAAGAACATATGCAGCACTCCCCTTCCAGAGGAACTGCATATTAGCAAACAAGGCGGTTGGGAATTGCTCCAAAAGTCATGCAAAGGGCATGGATGGAGAAACAAACACCGAGCCCTGTAGCAAAACTCAGCAACATAATGGAGGTCCCAGTTTTAGCTTTGCTGAATTTTTTTTTTCATTGTTAAATTACAGAAAATCAGTGATTCCTAGTTGATTATAATAGGTGCCATGTAATACCTTATATTGCACTGTAGTGGCATGGTCAGAAATGTAACAAAGCATTAGTGCTGATAACTGGGGATTCAGTAGGAGAACCACCTGTGATCAGCTGGTCTGGACCAGAATGTTGAAATTTAATTGAAAACAACCTTATCTCTTAACAAATGTTATATTTTGTTTCCATACAAATGATGCCATGGATTTTTTTTTAAGCAGAATAAAACTATCTACTGGCTCAGTAATACATATCAATTGTAATTTCCTTTAAAAGAATGAGCTGCTCAGTCAAATTTGATTCAGCTTTGCCACTAAAATACCAGCGGCAAAATTGGGAATAAGTTCCAGTACATATTTACTAGAAATATACAATGTCATGTAAAGACGAACAGGGAAATACAAATTTCAAGTGACAGTTTGTCCCTCAGGAATATTTCAATCTCCTGAGTAATGGAGATATAGCTAAAACTTTCCGACTGTTTGACACATGCAAAGTATCAGTAAGAATATAGCTGTCACTGCTAACCTATATTTGTATTCAGCTTTTATAAATGCGTATTCTGTCATGACAATTTATTTCACACATTATATTTGCCTCTGTTAATACAAGTTCCACATGCTTGCCTGAATTCAATATCAATGTTTGAATAAATAATACGCTTTACCTTAAGCCAAACTGTGTCCTACAGATATTTTTTTGAAGCGTATGAATGCTTAGAACTCTATACAGTATGTGCTTACTATTAATGGGAAGATATTTCCCAAAATCCATATATACCAAGATAAAAGTGAGAACTATAACACCATAAATGTCTAGTATTAGTTTAGCCTTTTTCAACCTTGTCAACACCTCTATAATAAACTTTTAAAAGTTTCTTAAAATACCACCGTTTCTGAATTATTTATGGCTTATATTAAAGAAAGACCTTGTAAAATGCCCTTTTTGGGCACATTTAGGTAATAGCTATGTGTGCCAGAAATGAGTGCTGCTCTGGTTGAATACCGGTATTTATTGAAAGCATGTAACTGGATTCTGCGATGAATACAGATTTGGACTCACAAAATTGCTTCAGCTTTTGGCTCATTTGACAACTTATGCACCCTTCCAGGCACTTGTACTGAAGTAGCAGTATACAACTAAGGTCAGGTAGGTCAAGCTCACGGGAGTCCCCTTGGACCTATGTACGGTATGTGAGCACAAAACTCTAGCTCTTCTTTCACTTGTGCCTCTGCAGGTCACTGTGTGGCCACTTACTATCTTGGCAGAATATGACGCAATAGGCTTTTGTGTTGGCTAGCCACTACCTTTTCTCAGATTTCCTTAGCGGTTACAGGTCGCAAGACAGGTGACCTATTTCTGAGCCCCACAGTAAATCCAGAAACTGCCTCTCTATAACTACTCTCCTTTCAGTCCACCCACACCGCTCCACTAATGTTAAACACAGACAGGACACACAAACAGGGGGCAGACATGCATACAGAGGGGGGCACTTAAGCCACAAACAGATAGGGGTCACACAAACCACATCACCAGACAGCGGGCACACAAGAAGACATTTATAATTAATGTACGGCATATACCACTTACAAGAAATTGTCACACATTTGGAGAGATTTATTAATATAGTGTGCCAGTCTCTCCTACCTTGTAGCGTACTCCAGAATTAAAGACAGGGCGCACAGCTACTGATGAAACTGCCCCCTTGATTTCAATCAGCACTGGGTAATTGAGCATTCAAATTGATATTCCACTGAAGACAACAGCTAAATGCATTGGTCACAGTAACAGGACACCCTACAACCAACTTTACTGTGGAACACTAACGGTCTACCCAAACCTGACAAACCCTTTGATTATCAGGGGAAACTCATGTGTTTTTCAAATTTAGTGGACACACTTACCTCCTGATTCAACTGTTTAAGAGTACTCAGATGCCCATAGCTAAAAGTATAGGTTTAGTAGACTATTATGTTTTAGATACATTTTTTGCAACTTACCTACTATGTAAGATCTTATGCACACGACCGCATTGGTTTTGCAGTTTGCAAAACCACGGGTCCCTTGCAGTCCATCAGACCACAAAAAAACCTTGTTGTCCACAACAATTCACCAGTATGACATGGGCTGAGTTTTTGCGTCCGGATTTGCGGCCACCATAGAAAAGAGTGAGTCCTCAATATATCCGCAAAAATGCGGATGAATAGGGCCGCAAAAGCACGGTCATGTGCATGAGGCCTGAGGCCAACAGTTACATACAGTACATAAGAATATAAACAAATCCATTTTTTTTAAATGTGTCAATCACTCTATGAAACAACTACTCCAAAGCAAAATATTGGACATCATGTATCAAAACTGTCACAAAGAAAAGAAGTAAATTTTATCCCCATAAGCAAAAAGTTTACCGTTCATTAAAAAACAAAAATTTACTAAATCTCACAAATTATTATTATTATTAGTGATTATGATGAGATATATAAACCACTGATCATGTTATATTTATTTTTTCTAAAATCATGGTAACTGCTTACAACCTGTAAAGGAAAATTGAATCTCAAAATAGGTCTGAATTTATATTGGCCAATCCCTCTAATTTTGATGGGATCTGACAACAATCTAATGTCTATATGAACAGCCCAACTATCCCTAAGTACCGATCACTTAGGACAAAACAAGTGGGATCCCGTTCGAGCGCGATCCCACTTGTTTAACCCGTTAAATACCGCTTTCAATTGCGATTGCGCCACTTAAATTACTAAAAACAGGGGGGCGACCACCTGTAACATCCCAACGGCTCCCCCCGCGGCGAGAACGGGGGGAGCCGTTGGTTGGCACGGCTGCCCGGGGCCCTGACAAAATCCCCAAGTCTGCCATCTTTGTACTCCTATGAAGCCCTGCCTCCGGCAGTGCTTCATAGGAGACTGTCAGAATCGCCATATACTGCAATACATTAGTATTGCAGTATATCGTGCAAGCGATCTAATGATCGCTGGTTAAAGTCCCCTAGGGGGACAAGTAAAAAAAGTAAAGAACAGTAAAGTAAAGTTTTTTTAACAAATAAAAAAAAATAAAAAAATTAAAAGCTAGAAAAAAAAACCTTTTCCCATTTTCCCTCAAGCACAATGTAAAAAAAATAAAAAGCTAACATAACTGGTATCGACGCGTCCGTAAAAGTCTGAAATATTACAATATATAATTATTTAGTCCGCACGATGAATCCAGTAAAAAATAAAAAATTAAAAACATCAGAATTGCTATTTTTTGGTCCCTTCTTCTCCCACAAAAAATGAAATAAAAAGTGATCAAAAAGTCTCACGTACTCTGAAATGGTAGCAATTTAAACTCCAGCTTTCCCCACAAAAAATAAGCCCTCACACCGCTAAATCGACACAAAAATAAAAACGTTATGGCTCTCAGAATGTGGCAACAAAACGCAAATTTTATTTTTAACAATCATTTATTTCCTTGTAAAAGTAGTAAAACATAAAGAAAACTATATAAATTTGATATCGCTGTAATCGTATTGGATCGCAGAATAAAATTAACATGCCGTTTTTACCGTACGGTGAACACCGTAAAAACAAAACCACCCAAACGGTTGAGGAATCGCTGTTTTTTTTCCTATTCCACCCCACATACATTTTTTTTCTCGTTTCCCACTACATTATATGGTATAAAAAATGGAGCTGTAAAAATCTGCAAATCGTCCTGCAAAAAACAAGCCCTCATACGGCAATAGTGATGGAAAAATAAAAGAGTTATGGCTTTTGGAAGGTGGGGAGGAAAAAACAAAAGTGAAAATCCGAAAAATGGCTGCGGAGGGAAAGGGTTAAACAATGAATCATTTTCTTTATTTTCCTGTGGATACGCTAAATATTATATTTAACCCCTTCCCAACATTTGACGTATCCATACGCCAAAGTCGGGTAGGGGAAGTATGGAGTATGAAATAAAAAGTGATCAAACCGTCGCATGTACCCAAAAATGGTATTATTAAAAACTACAGCTTATGCCGCAAATAATAAGCCCTCATACCACTTAACCCCTTCCCGACATTCGCCGTATATATACGGCGCTGTCGGGAGGTGCTTCCCGCAAAGCGCCGTATATGTACGGCGCAGTGATGGTGCGGGCTCAGAAGCAGAGCCGGCACCATCACCGCGGGGTGACAGCTGTATTATACAGCTGGCACCCTCCTGTAACTGCCAGGACCGGAGCTATTCTCCGATCCGGCAGATTAACCCCTCAGATGCTGCGCTCAATAGAAATAGAATATGACGTCCGAGTCTGCCTTGTACGGGAGCCGATGAGGACCTGCCTGCGGCGTGTCCTCATAGGCTTGCTGTCAGTGAATAACTGACAGCGCTAATACACTGCACTACGTATGTAGTGCAGTGTATTAGAGTAGCGATCGGGGCATCAGGCCCTCACGTCCTCTAGTGGGACAAGTAAAAAAAGTAAAAAAAAGTAAATAAAAATGTGGTAAAACAATAAAAACACACACATTTCAAATAAAAATAAAGCTAAACTGACTTTTTTCCCATAGTAAGCCTTTTATTATGGGAAAAACCGTAAAAATCAAAAAAAACTATACATAATTGGTATCGCCGCGTCCGTAACTAACCCAAACTACAAAACTATTATGTAATTTATCCCGCACGGTGAACGCGGTAAAAAAAAACATGAAAAACAGCGCCAGAATCTTTGTTTTTAGGTCACATCTCCTTCCAAAAAATGCTATAAAAAGTGATCAAAAAGTCACATTTACTCCAAAATAGTACTAATAAAAACGACAATCCGTCCCGCAAAAAATAATCCCTGACACCGTTTCGTGCACGCAAAAATAAAAAAGTTATGGGTCTTAGAATATGGCGACACAGAAAACAAATGATTTTATAAAAAAAAGTGATTTTATTGTGCAAAAGCCGCAATACATAAAAAAAACTATACATAATTGGTATCGCCGCGTACGTAACGACCCAAACTCCAAAACAATTATGTAATCTATCCCGCACGGTGAACGCCGTAAAAAAAAAACATGGAAAACAGCGCCAGAATCTTTGCTTTTAGGTCACATCTCCTTCCAAAAAATGCTATAAAAAGTGATCAAAAAGTCACATTTACTCCAAAATAGTACTAATAAAAAATGACAATCCGTGCCGCAAAAAATAATCCCTGACACCGCTTTCTGCACGCAAAAATAATAAAGTTATGGGTCTTAGAATGTCGACACAGAAAACAAATGATTTGATAAAAAAAGTGATTTTATTGTGCAAAAGCCGAAATACATAAAAAAAACTATACATAATTGGTATCGCCGCGTACGTAACGACCCAAACTCCAAAACAATTATGTAATCTATCCCGCACGGTGAACGCCGTAAAAAAAAAACATGAAAAACAGCGCCAGAATCTTTGTTTTTAGGTCACATCTCCTTCCAAAAAATGCTATAAAAAGTGATCAAAAAGTCACATTTACTCCAAAATAGTACTAATAAAAAATGACAATCCGTGCCGCAAAAAATAATCCCTGGCACCGCTTTCTGCACGCAAAAATAATAAAGTTATGGGTCTTAGAATGTCGACACAGAAAACAAATGATTTGATAAAAAAAGTGATTTTATTGTGCAAAAGCTGCAATACATAAAAAAAACTATATAAATTTGGTATCGCCGTAATCGTATCGACCCGCAGAATAAAGCTAACATGTAATTTATGGCGCACTGTGGATGCCGATAAAAAAAACAATAAAAAACTATTCCAGAATTGCTTGTTTTTGGTAATTTCCTTTACCAAAAAATGAAATAAAAAGTGATCAAAAAGTCGTATGTGTTCCAAAATGGTACCAATAAAATCTACAGCCCGTCTCGCAAAAAACAAGCCCGCACACCGCTCAATCAACTGAAAAATAAAAAAGTTATGCCCCTAGTAATGCGGTGATGAAAAAACATCTCAACGCGCATGCCGGAGGGGAACATTCCTTCCGTTTCAGGGCCCTAGTATTTAGGAACTAGGAAAGGGAATGGACACAGCACATCCGCTGAAAGCGAGGGCGCCCGTATTATACCAGCGCAAAACTTTCTTAACAATATTTCCCAAACTACGAAGGAGAAAAAGTCCCCAAAAGGTGCAGAGCGTTACAAAAGGGGGATAAGAAAGAAAACTGTTTATCAGTGTGACACCGGCCTGCGCATAACGGATCGCTTCACAGCGTAACACACATCTATGGATAATTGTATTATTTACCCCATTATTATACCCTCTTATTATGCCCTGATGTACTCCTTGCAGCTTAGATATATGCTGATGTACTCCGCACAGATTACATATACCCTGATGTACTCCACACAGATTACATATGCCCCCATATTATAAACTGAAATACCAGCAAAACCCCAAACAGAACTACTACCAAGCAAAATCCATGCTCAAAATGGCGGTCTTTCCCTTCTTAGCCCTACAGTGTGCCCAAACAGCAATTTATGGCCACAAGTAAGGCATTACCATACCCGGGAGAACCCGCTTAACAATTTATGGGGTAAGATTCTCTAGGGGCACAACATCTTGTGCGGTGAATGGGCAGATCAGTGGAGAAATTGCAATTTTCACTTTGCACAATCCACTGCGTATTAATTTCTGCAAAACACCTGTGGAGTCTAAATTCTCACTACACCCCTTGATAAATGCCTTTAGGGGTGTAGTTTCTAAAACGGGGTCACTTTTGTTTGGTACATCAGGGGTTTTGCAAATGCAACATGGCGTCCGCAAACCATTCCAGCAAAATCTACGCTCCAAAAGATAAATACCGCTCCTTTTCTTCTGAATGTTCCCATATATGTAAACAACTGATTATAACCACATATGGGGTGTTACCGTACTCGGGAGAAATTACTTTACAAATGTTGGGGTGCTTTTTCTTCTCTATTCCTTGTAAAAATGAAAAATGTGTATCTAAAACTACATCTTGTTGGAAAAAAAAATATTTTTCATTTTCATGGCTTAATTCTAATTAATTCAGCAAAAAACCTTTGGGATCAAAATTTTCACTATACCCCTAGATGATTCCTCAGGGGGTGCAGTTTCCCAAATGGAGTCACTTTTGGGGTGTTTCCACTGTACTAGTACTACAGGGGCTCAGCAAATATGACATGACACCCAGAAACCATTCCAAAATCCAAATGGTGCTCCTTCCATTCTGAGCCCTACCGTGTGTCCAAACAGATGTTTGTGACCACATGTGGGGTATTGTTTTACTCGTGAGAAGTTGCTTTACAAATGTTGCTTTTTCTCCTTCAGTCCTTGTGGAAATGAAAAAAAAATACCTAAACCTACATTTTCTTTGAAAATATGTAGATTTTCATTTTTACGGCCTACTTACAATAAGTTCTGTAAAACACCTGTGGGGTCAAACTGCTCACTGTACCCCTAGATAATTTCCTCATGGGGTTTAGTTTCCAAAATTGGGTCACTTGTTGGGGGTTTCCACTGTTTTGTCCCCTCAGGAGCTTTGCAAATGCGACATGGCCTCCGCAAACCATTCCTGCTAAATTTGAGTTCCAAAAGCCAAATGGCGCTCTTTCCCTTCTCAGCCTCGCCGTGTGTCCAAACAGCCGTTTATTACCACATGTGGGGTATTGTTTTACTCGGGAGAAATTTCTTTACAAATTTTTCTCCTTTAGTCCTTGTGGAAATGAAAAAAAATTAGCTAAACCTACATTTTATTTGAAAAAAATTTAGATTTTCATTTTCACAGCCTACTTGCAAACATTTCTGCAAAAAAACTGGCAGGTCAAAATGCTTGCTACACCCCTAGATAAATTCCTCGAGGGGTGTAGTTTCCCAAATGGGGTCACTTTTGGGGGGTTTCCACTGTTTTAGTTCCACTAGACCTGTTCAAAGCTGACATGGTGCCTAAAATATATTCTAATAAAAAGGAGGCCCAAAATCCACTAGGTGTTCCTTTGCTTCGGAGGCCGGTGCTTCAGTCCATTACCACACTAGGGCCATATGTGGGATATTTCCTAAAACTGCAGAACCTGGGCAATAAATATTGAGTTGCATTTCTTGAGTAAAACATTCTGTGGTACAAAAAAAATGGATTCAAAATGAATTTCTGGAAAAAAATAATGAACTTTGTAAATTTCACCTCTACTTTGCCTTAATTCCTGCGCAATGTCTAAAGGGTTAAGAAACTTTCTAAATGCTGTTTTGAATACTTTGAGGGGTGCAGTTTTTAAAATGGGGTGACTTATTGGGGGTTTCTAATATCTAAGGACCTCAAAGCCACTTCACAACTGAACTGGCCCCTGTAAAAAAAGCATTTTCTTGAAAATGTGAGAAATTGCTGCTAAAGTTCTAAGCCTTGTAACGTCCTAGAAAAATAAAATGATGATCAAAAAACGATGCCAATCTAAAGTAGACATATGAGGGATGTTAGTTAGCAACATTTTTGTGTGGTATAACTGCTTGTCTTACAAGCAGATACATTTAAATTAAGAAAAATGCTAATTTTTGCAATTTTTCGCTAAATTTTGGTGTTTTTTACAATTAAATACTGAATGTATCGGGCAAATTTTGCCAGGAACATAAAGTACAATGTGTCACGAGAAAACAATCTCAGAATCGCTTGGATAGGTAAAAGCATTCCGGAGTTATTACCACATAAATTGAAACATGTCAGATTTGAAAAATGAGGCTCTGTCAGAAAGGTCAAAAGCGGCCAAAGAGGGAAGGAGCTAATCAACGGAAAAATAAAAAAGTTGTGGCTCTCGGAATTTGGCGACGCAGAATAAATTTTCTTTTTTACACTTAGGTTTTTACTTGTAAAAGTAGTAAAATATAGAAAAAACTATATATATTTGGTATCGCCGTAATCGAATTGACCCACAGAATAAAGTTAACATGTTGTTTTAATTGCACAGTGAATTCCGTAAAAACAACGCGCAAAAAGCCATGGCGGAATCGCTGTTTTTTTCATTTTCTACCCCACAAATAATTTTTTTCCCATTTCTTAGTACATTATATGGCAAAATAAATGGTGCTACGAAAAACTACAACTCGTCCTGCAAAAATCAAGCCCTCATAGTACTATATCGACGGAAAAATAAAGACGTTATGGCTTGTGGAATGTGGGGAGGAAAAAACGAAAATGATAATCTGAAAGTTGTTTACGACGGGAAGGGGTTAATATCTCATAATAAACTTTAATGTGTATTTTTTTCACACATTATAACTACAATACAATTAAAAATGTAATCTATAACCTGTTTGTACAATATAAAACTATTTTGAGAAAAGAACATTTGCAAAGAACATATATATGTTTTGCCCGAAACTATGACTGGAGGGGAAAATATAAAACTTACTTTGTGATTGGTAAATGATATAATTTTTGTTCATGTAAATTTTCATGGAAGTACTTTCTGTTTTACCAAGTTGAACTTACCCTAAGGCTCACTTAATATTTTATTCCGTTAATATTTTCATGAATTGGAATAATGTCCTGCTCAATATGTCACTTCATTAGCCTCATGCTTATATATTATTAAGTCATTACTTTTTTCCATTTACGATCTGAATTCCTGTAAGTTGTTTATGTGAACTTGCCTGCCTTCGGTTCATAAAAATATCACATTAATTGGATTTTCCTTATAACTGCTTCCCAAGAGACATAATGCCTATTTTAATAACCCTTTAAAGACCAAACCATTTCAATACTTTAAAATAAAGCACCGAGTTGCAACAACCTGTGAATATTATATAGCATTTTTCACAAATGAACAGAATACATCCTTGCCTTTGAATGGGTAAATTTACCGTAAGTTGGGCAGTCCCCAAACACATTGATTTATGTTTGAATCCCATAACAATTGAACACATATTAGATGGGTACAATAGTGGCCTACTGGACAAACTTAGCTCTTTGCTACTGTAGGTTCCCCACACCATCTCATTTTGAGTATGTGCTTATGCCAGTTTTTGCCAACTAGTATTCCGTGGAACATTCGAGCTCTTTGGGACTCGTCAGGAGTTCCCCAGAAGACACCAGTAGCACGGCTGTTACTTTAAGACTGGATTCAATCATGCAGTTCTTCCCGAAATTTTTGATGCAGTTCTTTTAGCCAAAGCCAGGAGTGGATCCAAAAGAAAGTAACATTTTAAAGGAAAGACTGATATGACTCTTCCCTTTGGTATCCATTCATGAGTTTGACAAAAAAAAAAAGTCCAAAATAGCTACACCAAAAACAGCATGTGTTAAAGAGAAGAAATGAGAAATAGATTTCAGAGCGGGCAAGAATTGTAGAATAATTTATTTAACCCCACACCAAACGTCTTTGTGGTAAAAAAAGGAAAAGGACTCCTTTATAGAGAATCATTGGCTTGTGGGCAGGATTTTTCTCCCTTTGTTTCATTGCCAGTCTCTTTTTGTATTGTTACGGATTTCTCTCAGGCCCTATATAAACACTATATTTTAAACCATGAATACAGTTTCCTGTTTTCATGATCGCAGATCACAAGATGTAACTTTGTAATATATGGCATTAGTTATCTTGTACTCATAATGAGTTACAGCCTAAATAATAGTCCAGAGTTGCATTCACAATTCTGTTTGTTGTTATTGAGAACAGTCAGGAGACACACAACAGTAGGCTGAGCTCTTATAATCCAGGGGAGAGTTAATTTTTCCAACATCAGATTACTCTGCATTGACTAGTGAAATTACTGGAGGAAGTTAGGGAAAAAAAATGGATAGGCGCAATCTATAGAAGATGAAACCAGAAATGGAGTCCATAGTAGTCAAAATAAGGTTCCTTTATTAAATCTCATATATTACGCATTTCGAGGCAATATCACCTCTGTTATCTGATGAAGAAGTGAAACTGCATCGAAATGTGTAATTTATGAGATTTGAACAAAGGAACCTTACTTTAACTACTATAGACTCGAGTTCTGGTTTCATCTTCTGAAGGTTGCACCTAACCAAGTTTTTTTTCCTATCTCCCTCCGCTGATGTTCCCATGATCCTTTGTGGTCAAACGACGATCCTGTGACGGCTGCCCCTCTAACACATACCAAAAGTATGATAAGCTATTGTCACTTCTACACAACACAAATAGGTGAGCATAATGCTATCTGTACCTATACATACTATATACTATTGCTACATACTATCCTAAAAGGCGCTCTGCCTTTTTGTTTTTCATTATCTAGTGGCATCCGTCCCCTATAGGCTAGTATGGCATTTCTTTAATGTATACATCTTGAAAATCTTCATGAAACTCACATGATGTATATGTTAAACGAATGCCATAAAACCCTATGAGTGACGGATGCCAATATGCATCGGTCACAGCCTCCATTTAATGCAGAGGACTCAAACATGCGGCCCTGAAGTTGTCATCTGTGGCCCGCAGGGCACCGAAGCTCCCTCAGGAAAGGAGAGCAGGCCGAAGGAGGCCTGACATCATGAAGGAGCGCAGTCCCTTTCCCGCACTGCTGGATCGTTGGTGGTAGGTGAGCAATGGCCACACAGCCCCCTGTAGATAGTGCAACCCCCATAGATAGTGTCCCACACACCCCACCCTGTTGATAGCGCTACACCCCCTCACTGTAGATAGCTCCATTGGGGCTCCTACTAGAAGTGGAATCCCCAGCCAGAGTGTTGCCCATTATATCCAAATATATGGACAGTGACTTCAGGGGCTCCTCCAGCAGAGGAATCCCTGGCCAGAGCGCTCTGGCTGGGGATTCCACTCCTAGAGGGAGTCCCAATTTAGCTATCTATAGGGAGTAGCACTATCTATAGGGGGTGTGTGTGGGGCATATCTATAGGAGTGTGTGTGTGTGTGTGTGTGTGTGTGTGTGTGTGTGTGTGTGTGTGTGTGTGTGTGTGTGTGTGTGGCACTATCTACAAAGTGGTGTGTGTGGCACTATCTACATGTGGGTGTGGGTGGCACTATCTACAGAGGCCATTTTTGCACTATCTACAGAGGGCACTGTGGCATTATCTACAGAGGGCACTGTGGCATTATCTACAGAGGGCACTGTGGCACCATCTACAGAGACCACTGTGGCACCATCTACAGAGGGCACTGTGGCACCATCAACAGGGGGCACTGTGGCACCATCTACATAGAGCAGTGTAGGATTATCTACAGAGAGCACTGTGGTATTATCTACAGAGGGCACTGTGGCATTATCTACAGGGGTCTGGCACTATCTACAGAGAGCACTGTGGCACTATCTACAGAGGGAAGTGTGGCATTACCTACAGAGGGCACTGTGGCATTATCTACAGAGGGCACTGTGGTATTATCTACAGAGGGCACTGTGGCATTATCTACAGAGGGCACTGTGGCACCATCTATAGAGGGCACTGTGGAACCATCTACAGAGGACACTGTGGCACCATCTACAAAGGGCACTGCAGTATTATCTACAGAGGGCACTGTGGCATTATCTACATAGGGCACTGTAGGATTAGTTAGCTCCATTGGGGCTCCTTTTAGGAGTGGAATCCCCAGCCAGAGCACTTCCGACGCTTAGACCGAGGATTCCTCTGCTGGAGGAGCCCCTTAAGTCACTATCCAAATAGTCCCAATGGAGCTATTTATAGGGGAGGCACTATCTATAGGGTGTGTGTGTGTGGGGCATATGTATAGGGGGTGTGTGTGGCACTATTTACAAAAGGGTGTGTGGCACTATCTACATGTGGGTGTGGGTAGCGCTATCTACCGAGGGCATTTTGGCACTATGGATGTAGCCATCTTTAACTTGATTCTGATAACTTGCTGCAGCGTGATATCACACAACAAAAACCATTGAAAAGTCATTGAAAAAGTCAAGATAAGGGATCTGGCCATTGTTTATTTAATGTGTTAAACGTTAAGGTAAAGACGGCTACATCTGTATCTACAGAGGGCACTGTGTCATTATCTACAGAGGGCACTATGGCACCATCTACAGAGAGCACTGTGGCACCATCTACTGAGGGCACTGTGGCACTATCTGCAGAGGGCACTTTAGCACTATCTACAGAGGGCACTGTGGCATTATTTACAGAGGGCACTGTGGCACCATCTATAGGGGGCACTGCAGCATCATCTACAGCGGGCACTATGGCACCATCTACAGAGGGCACTGTGGCACCATCTACATAGGGCTGTTTAGGATTTTCCACAGAGGGCACTGTGGCATTATCTACAGAGGGCATTGTGGCATTATCTATGGGGGTGTGGCACCATCTACAGAGGGCACTGTGGCACTATTTACAGAGGGCACTGTGCTTCTATCTACAGAGGGCACTGTGGCATTATCTACAGAGGGCACTGTGGCATTATCTACAGAGGGCAATGTGGCATTATCTACAGTGGGTACTGTGGCACCATCTATAAAGGACACTGTGGCACTATTTACATAGAGCACTGTAGGATTATCTACAGAGGGCACTGTGGCAGTATCTACAGATGACACTGTGGCATTATCTACTGGGGGTGTGGCCCTATCTAAAGAGGGCACTGTGGCATTATCTACGGGGTTGTGGCACTATCTACAGAGGGCACTGTGGCAATATCTACAGAGGGCACTATGGCATTATCTATAGACGGCAATATGGCAGTATCTAAAAAGGGGCTGCCCAATCTTAAAGAGGCTCTGTCACCAGATTTTCAAACCACTATCTCCAATTGCAGCAGATCGGCGCTGCAATGTAGCAACGTGTTTTTTTTTTTCAAAAACGAGCATTTCTGGCCCAGTTATGACCATTTTTATATTTATGCAAATGAGCCTTTCTTAAGTTTAAAGTTAAGTCCAAGTGGGCGTGTATTGTGTGTGTACATCTGGGTATGTTTACTTGTTTTACTAGCTGGGCGTTGTGAATGGAAGTGTATGATGCTGATGAATCAGCATCATCCACTTCTCTTCGTTACCACCCAGCTTCTGGCAGTGCACAGACACACAGCGTGTCCTCGCTCATCCGACGCGATGAAGTTCCTGTGGGAGGAAGTGAGTGACGTCACAGCGTGATCTCGCAAGGACACGCTGTGTATCTGTGCACTGCGGATCAATTTACGTCGCAAAAAATACCGCAGCGTGGACATGAGATTCCCTGGAACCTCATTGTCTATGCTGATACTGTACTACACTGCGTATTTGCCGCACGCAAATACGCGTGGCAAAACCACATGTAATACGCATCGTGTGCATTGACCCTTAAGCAGCTGCTGTGTGAATTATACAGTACTGGGCTGCAGACCTAAGTTAAAAGGGGTGCTTCATATTAATCATTCAGTATTGAACAGGAATCAACAGAGTTTACAGAAGGGAATACGTTATTTTACTAATGTTAATCAAAAAATTATCTCCACTGGTGAATATTTACTCTTACCTCTTTCCGCACTGGGCCGTAACAGTACAACTTGGGGAGAGGGAATTCCCGCACCATTAAGGCGCTGGGAATTTGCTGACGCAGGAGCTGTGCCATCAGCAGCGGTTGTTAGCTGTAAATTATAGGTGACATCCCAATTAAATTTCCAGAATTGGAGATATCCCCGATCCCTCCAATTGAACCCCTTAGATGCCGCTGTCAATAGACACTCATGTTCTATATACCACATGGTGAATGACGTTAAAAAATAATTAAATAAAAAATTGGCAGTATTGCTGTTATTTGTTTATTTCCTTACTACAAAAATTAACACCTTTTTAAATAAGTTTTATGTACCCCAAAATGCTGCCAATTAAAACTTAACAGCAACATGTTGTTTTGCAAAAAAAAAAAAGCCCTCATTAAGCTACTGTACATTGATGAAAAATAAAAGTTATGTACTGACACAAAAACAAACTACTTTCAATAAAAAGTGATTTTATTATGCAAAAGTAGTAAAACAGATATTCTCCCGCTGTTGAAAATTAATCATGAACTATTGGGGAGGTAGGGGTACATATTATATTCTTGCGCAAGAGCCCTTTGCTGCCTATGTCCGCCCTGCTTTGAGTTTAACATTAATCGAGAAGTGAAGTGATTTGTACCCTGCCTACGAGTCTGCAATCCTGTCATTTTTGCTATTCTTTTTTAATGTACACATAACTGATGAAGAAGCAGGACTGCTTGAAGCTGCAAATAACTCATGTTGGCTCTGCAATGCAGGGAAATCCTGTGACATAACGGGTGCTTCCCAAAGCATCTGCTACGCAATTCCAATTAACATTTCAAACAAAGATATTTGGCTGATGCAGTTCCATGAGATATTACATTTTCTCATGCGTGGCACTGTATTATGTAGCCCTGTTGAATAGATTAGATAGACTTGTTTGCTTATTTTAAAGGTCCACTTAACCTAGGAAACTGAATTTAAAAAATGAACAATGGAGTTCATTGTACGACCGATCCAGCACAGCATCATGGCTTCCATTATGAACAAAAGCCATGATACCACTGTGAACAGTCTTGCATTTTGCGTAAGTAGCTTCAACCTGTCCACCACATTGAGGGGGGATTCACACGAGCGTGTATTGGGTCCGTGCGGGCCGCGTGGTTACCACGCGCCACGCACAGACCAATACAAGTCTATGGGGCAGTACAGACAGTCCGTGCTTTTTGCGCAGCGTTTGTCAGCTGCGCAAAAAGCGCGACATGCTCAATATCTCCACGTATTTCGCGCATCACGCACCCATTGAAGTCAATGGGTGCGTGAAAGCCACGCAGGTCGCACGGAACCACGTGCTTTTCTGTTTCCAAACATCCAAACGGAGTGTCTTTGAGATGAGCGAACCCGGACAACTGAACCGAACTTCACCAGGTTCGGCCGAACTCGTTTTGGCCGAACCCGGCAAAAAAATTTCCGGTACGCGATGGCAGGAGATAGTCACTGTCCAGGGTGCTGAAATAGTTAAACTGTTTCAGCACCATGGACAGTGACTTCCGATCCCAATATACATGAACCTGTAAAAAAAAACGAAGTTCTGACTTACCGATAACTCCCGGCTTCTTCCTCCAGTCTGACCTCCCGGGATGACAATTCAGTCCAAGTGACAGCTCCAGCCAATCACAGGCCAAGCACAGGATGCAGCGGTCACATGGACTGCCGCATCATCCAGGGAGGTGGACCCGATGTCAAGAGAGGCGCGTCACCAAGGACGCGTCACCAAGGCAACGGCCCGGAGGGAAGTTCTCGGTAAGTACGAACTTTTTCTTTTTTTTTAACAGGTTTCTCGATGTTGTGTTCGGCATTCACTGTCGAGGGTGCTGAAAGAGTTAGCCGATCAGTTAGCTCTTTCAGCACCTTGGACAGTGACGGGCGTCGACTAGCCTCATCTCTATGATGGCGGCTGCGCGAAAATCACGCAGCCGCGCATCATACACGGATGACACACGCAGCTGTCAAGTTGTTTTTGCGCGCGCAAAACGCCGCGTTTTTTGCGCGCGCAAAAACGCAAACTTCGTCTGAATCTGCCCTAAGACCGCATATCAAATATTGCGAGCAGTTTTGAGCACCAGTGTACAAGAAAGACATAGTAGAGCATGAGCGGGTTCAAAGGTGGGCTACCAAAGTATATACCTAATAACTATGAATAAATATATCAAAGGTCAGTATAGAGATCTGTCTAATAATTTTTTCTTAAGATGAGGACAATTATTCCTCATGGGGTTTTTATCTTTCCTCTGGCTCAACATTGCAGAATAGACTGAAATAGATGGAGTTATATCCTTTTAAGCATTACATACTATGTTACTACATTGTTCAGCCATAACATTAAAACCACCTGCCGAATATAGGGTAAGTCCCCCTCGTGCTGCTAAAACAGCTTTGACCCACCTTGCATGGACTCCAAGTGTCCTACAAGTTGCAATGCATGACATCCATGGATCTGACTTTTTTTTCTTTTAGCACATCCCACAGGTGCTCAAACGGATTGAGATCTTGGGAATTTGCGAGCCAAGTCAACATCTTGAAATCTTTATCATGTTGCCTAAACCATTCCTGTAACAGTTTTTGCGGTGTTGCAGGGCACATTATCCTGCTGAAAGAGACCACTGCCATTAGGGAATACCATTGACATGAAGGGGTTTATTTGGTGTGCAACAATGTTTCGGTAGGTGGTATGTGTCAATGTAACATCCACGTGAATCCAAGGACCCAAGGTTTCCCAGCAGAACATAACCCAGAGCATCACATTGCCTCTGCCTTCTTCTCATAGTGCATCCTAGTGCAATTTTTCCCCAGGTACACGATGCACACGCACCTGGCCATCCACATAATGTAAAAAAAAATGTGATTCATCAGATCAGGCCACCTTCTTCCATTGCTCCATAGTCCAGTTCTAATGCTCATGAGCCTAATTGTAGGAACTTTCGGCAGTGGAAAAGGGGTCAGTATGGGCACTCTCACTGGTCTGCTGCTACGCGGCCCCATACACAACAAGCTGCGATCCACTGTGTGTTCTGACACCTTTCTATCATAGCCAGCAGTAATTGTGTCAGCAACTTAGGCAACAGTAGCTCTTTTGTTGGATGGGACTAAACAAACTAGCCTTCACTCCCAAAGCACATCAATGAGCCTTGGGCACCCATTACCATGTTGTCAGTTCACTGGCTGTCCTTGATTGGACCAGTTTTTGCAGGTACTAAGCACTATATACAGGGGACATCGCAAAAGATCTGCCGTTTGCAGATACTCTTACCCAGTCCTCTAGCCTTCACAATTTGGCCCTTGTCAACATTTCACATTTTTCCTGCTTCTAACACATCAAACCCATTGTTCTGGCAATGCTGGTTTGCAAGTTCGGCAGCCTTCAGATTCTATAAATCAGCCAGCTGCTCCAGGGATGAAATGATCACCGAATATTGGGCCTAGAATAGGTGCCATTCTATCCTCCAGTCCCATGAGCCGGTCTTCTGCATTAGCCATGTGGTCTCTTAGGGCCTGCATGTCTTGTCAAATTAGGCAGTTAACTATTTTCACCTTCCCTAGCTTACCCTTCAAGGAGGTTTTGCAGGTTGAAACTGCAGCCAGGAGCTAGTCAGTGACCTATTTCAGTATTAATTCAGTCTCCTCTAGAGATAACCAAATTGATTCTACATAAATCAAATTTGTTACGAATTTCCCAAAAGTTTTGAGATTTTATCAAATCCTAAACATTGGTATTCATCCTGCACGAACCGCCACTTTACACATTAGAAGTAGACAAGTAAAAAGAAGTAACATATGACCTCGGTCAGCGATCCGGTGGGCTTCCCCAAAATGCCTTGCAGGCAGCCCTCCCTCTAGCACAGCCAATCATGAGGGGTATACGTGGAAGAAGATAATAGTCATATAAGTCAAAGCCTCTATAAACAGCCCAACCAGGAAATGCTGCTGCTTTGTGGGGATACAGATAGGAAAGAGAAGATGTCAGAAAGAGAGTGAGAGAAATTTAAAGACAGAATACAGATAGTGGATTATTGTCAGTGAGTGTGTTTTTGATAGTGCTGTCTTGTTAAAGCGCTTGAAAGGGTTTGATACAGACGAAGAAGACCTCATACACGACTTTTCAGGGCAATCGGGCCATTTTCAATTTGCAACAAATTTATTCGGCCCAAATCGAATCTGACGGCCGGTTTCATAGAATCGGACTCGAAAACAAATTCGCTCATCTCTGGTCTCCTCTGCTGTGGATTCGTATGTGTCTCATCCAGCTTGGAGGGTCCCACCACTATGGCCATGAAAGGTAAGAGCAGGCGATAGCTTGTCTCTAACTAACTAGACTTTCCTGTCGCTCTACCGGCGATTTAGATCGGGAAAGGGTATTTAAATATGGCGCCCGCTCAGAAGCACAGCAGGCGCCATAGTCCCCGGGTCTCTACTCTGTTAGACAGCAGGGACCGAGCAGCAATGCTTACAATCAGAAACATCTCTGATTGCAAGAATTTAACCCCTCACATCTGACACCAGCATCTGAGGGGTTTTTACTTTCACTTTCTATTTACCAGAGCTCACCAGCTCCTGTGCTGCGAGATCACGAGAGCTGGCTTGTTCCTCTAGCAGCTGGGAGCCTCGTGAACACTCAAAGCCCTGCTATAGGATGATTGCTATTCAGACCTGCCTGTGGCAGGTCCCAATAGCAATGCACTGATTTTGACATAGACTACAATACTAGTCTATGGGGGCTAAAAAATAGTAATAAAAAAAATGTAAAAAATTTAAATCACCCCCCTTTCCCTAGATCACATATAAAAATAAATAAACAAAAAAAACATAAGCACATGAGCTATCCCCACGTCCGAAAATGCACGAAATATAAAAGTGTTTATCCAATACAATGAACGTCGTAGCAGGAATGGCCGAATCGCTGTTTGTATTTTTGCTACTTCAAACCCTCAAAAAATGTAATAAAAAGTGATCAAAATGACAGACATTTCCCAAAATTATATCAATAGAAACGACATCTTTCCCTGTACAAAAAGACGCCTATACACAGAAATATAAAAAAGTTATGGGGGTCACAATATGTCACAATATATATATACATTTTTTATGTTTCTTTCAAACTGTAAAAAATTTGTAAACGTACTAGAACATAACAAAAAATATATAAACTTGGTATCCCCGTGATCGTACTGACACGCAGAATAAGGTAATGTTTCATTTTCACCATACTGTGAACGCTGTAAGAACTAAACCTATAAGAATATGTCAGAACTTCTGTTTTTTTCCAATTACACCACACCTTGGTGAAGCATATGTAAGGTAGTGAGACCTGCACTTCTGATAATGCACAGAAGTGTGGATATTTTTTTCCGTTATACACTACGCTATATCTTCACCTCACCCTTGAATGGATTAAGTACCTAGAGAGATTATTTAAGGCTAAGCAGAATGTTCATCTTTTCTCCATGACATTTAATCAAAACTTGAAGTTTTCATCTGAGAAAAATCTATTGACCCAACAAGGAGACAGCAACATGGGAACAATTTGAAGCTATATTGCTAAATCAACAACTTTTTTTAAATCTTCTCTACAATAACAATAATGGCAAACTGTTTGATAATATGAATTTGTCTTTGCCATTACATCATACGTAAATCTTTCCCCAGCCAATTTGTAAATTTCAGTTTCAATGTAAGTAGTTCAGAAATGAAAAATCATTTTGTGAAAAATATAAACATTTACAACTTTGTAACATGGCTGAAAGGACCATAAGAAATCTACTGTATAGTAATGTCTGTATAAATAATAAGCTCTTGGGAAGACATCATAACCAATTTATACATCTGTGTCTTTGCTTTTTATTTGACTGCCCGTTCATTTCAATGGGAAATAATATGAGGCTTAGAATAAGCAAAGAATGTCAGGTTCCCGCAACAATAATAGCTGATCGTGGAAAGGCCGAGCACCTAGGACCCCACAATCACTTATTTGCAAGTTTTCCAAGCAATCCTATTAAGATTTAAAAGTTTAGTTTCTTAGGTCTCATGCACATGAAAGTAAAAACGGCCGTAATTACGGGCCCATAGACTTCGATTGGTTACGGGAAGGTGCCTGGGCCGTAGAAAAATATAGAACATGTCCTATTTCAAGCCGTAATTACGGCACGGGCAGGCCCATACACGTAGCCACCCGTAATTACGTGAGCGTTGCTAGGCGACGTCAGGAGATAGTCACTGTCCAGGGTACTGAAAGTGTTAAATGATCAGTGCGGGACAGAGAGAGGGGGCTGCACTGATCGGCAGTAACTCTTTCAGCACCCTGGACAGTGAGTACCATGAGCGGCGCTCACAGTATAGATGTCTAAAGTTATTTCAAAAACCTGTAACAAAACACAGTTAATACTTACCCAGAACTCCCTGCTTCTTCCTCCAGTCCGGCCTCCTGGGATAACGTTTCAGCCCATGTGAACGCTGCAGCCAATCACAGGCTGCAGCGGTCACATGGACTGCCGCGTCATCCAGGGAGGTCGGACTGGATGCCAAAAGAGGGACGCGTCACCAAGACAATGGCCAGGGTACATATGAACTTCTTTTACTTACAATCGCTGCGTTCCGCTGCGGAAATTCTGCCCGAAAGGGCTGCCCCTTCTCTCTATCCAGCACTGATAGAGAGAAGGGGCTGCCGATTAGTGCAGAGAAAAGGGGTCCGTAAATACGGGTGGAATACGGGTCGAATACGTGTGTCAAAGGACCCGTATTTACACCAGTATTTACAGGAGGAAAAAAAAATACGTTTGTGTGCATGGGGCCTAAGTCTGATGTTAATTTCTTATTGCAGCCCTTCCTGGGATCCATAGGTTTACAATGTATCTATGCCGCATCATTTCTGCAATTATTTGTAATACCCAGACATAAAAATATTTATGGGTAAGGACAAGCTTTTAGGCCCCCTGCACACGGGCCAGATTTGCTAAGGAAAATTCTGCATCAAATCCGGCCCAGATCTAGCTGGAAATTTTAGATGAAAGTCCGCACCAAGTCATGTTTGATTTGATGCAGTTTTTTTGTCTGAATTTGCTGCTGCGGAGAGCAGAGAGAATAAAAAAAAATGTGTGTCTCCAATATGGAATAACACAGGGACATTTACGAAAATTTGAAATAAAAAGCTACAACATTTGTAAAAAAAAAAAATAACTAACCCTATGGGCCTAATTTATAAAAAAAAATGACTAATAGAAAATGTGGCCTTGTTGCCCATAGAAACAAATCAGAACTTTCATTTATGAAAAAAATTAAAGGCCAGTTCTTGTTACTTTTGATGAATGAAACTTTTGATTTTTCTTCTTTATACTTAAATTTAATAAATACAAATCCAATTTTCATTGAATACTTGATATATTTAATTTGAAAAAAATATATAAATTCTTAATTTTAGTTCAAAAGCACCATTTGTAAAGAACATAACTGTGGTATTATGAAGGAATATGGGTAAAATTTCAGTACTTCACTCACTATTGTAAAAGGTTGGATTGACAACAGTTGCCCCGCAATTTAATCTTTTTACTATACCGGCCTAGACCACCAGGGATGTTATAATTAATCCCCTTCACTGCCCTATACCACCAGGGGTGTTACTCTTGCACTCTCTAGCCCACCAGGGATGTAAGTCCTTCACTGACCTAGACTACTAGGCAGGGCTGGCGTCAGCACCCGGCGAACCCGGGCAAGTGCCGGGGCTCAATGCTCTTGTAGGGGTCCACTTGGCCGCCGGGTGCTTTACGCCACCCACCTACTTAAAGAGGCTCTGTCACCAGATTTTGCAACCCCTATCTGCTATTGCAGCAGATAGGCGCTGCAATGTAGATTACAGTAACGTTTTTATTTTAAAAAAACGAGCATTTTTGGCCAAGTTATGACCATTTTTGTAGTTATGCAAATGAGGCTTGCAAAAGTCCAAGTGGGTGTGTTTAAAAGTAAAAGTCCAAGTGGGTGTGTATTATGTGCGTACATCGGGGCGTTTTTAATACTTTCACTAGCTGGGCGCTGTGAAGAGAAGTAACATCCTCTTCTCTTCAGAACGCCCAGCTTGTGACAGTGCAGATCTGTGACGTCACTCACAGGTCCTGCATCGTGACGGCCACATCGGCACCAGAGGCTACAGTTGATTCTGCAGCAGCAACAGCGTTTGCAGGTAAGTCGATCTTACCTGCAAACGCTGATGCTGCTGCAGAATCAACTGTAGCCTCTGCTGCCGATGTGGCCGTCACGATGCAGGACCTGTGAGTGACGTCACAGATCTGCACTGTCAGAAGCTGGGCGTTCTGAAGAGAAGAGGATGTTACTTCTCTTCACAGCGCCCAGCTAGTAAAAGTATTAAAAACGCCCCGATGTACGCACCTAATACACGCCCACTTGGACTTTTACTTTTAAACACGCCCAGTTGTACTTTTGCAAGCCTCATTTGCATAATTACAAAAATGGTCATAACTTGGCCAAAAATGCTCGTTTTTTAAAAATAAAAACGTTACTGTAATCTACATTGCAGCGCCTATCTGCTGCAATAGCAGATAGGGGTTGCAAAATCTGGTGACAGAGCCTCTTTAAATAAACTATAGCCATCCGTGATAGATTGCAGAGAGGAGCAGATAAAAAATCATTTAAAAAAACTCACCTAGGATGTTCCAACAACGAGCTGGATGGTCTTGTCACTGCCTTCTTACTGGTACTTGGAGCAGCTCGCTTCCACAATAACAATGCATTGCGGCGCAGATGTCGTAATCATGTCACGCTGACACAATTACGTCATCTGCGCCCAACGCTTTGTTATTATGGATGCGAGCGGCGCCAAGTATCAGTAAGAAGGCAGTGATGGGACCGTTCAGCTTGTCGTGGGAGCGTGTTAGGTGAGTTTTTTTTAATTATTTTTTATTGGAGCACAGGCAGCAAACTGGGGGATTAGGGGGATTAGTTTTTATATGGGAGCACAGGCAACGGACTAATTTCTATATGGGGCATGCATGTATGTATGGCCATGTATGATACTGTCTGATGGGCCCTCTATCTAAGCCTACCACATATGTGGTAGGCTTAGATACAGGGCCCATGTGTGATACTGTCTGTTAGACCATGTATCTAAGCCTACCACATGTTAGGCTTAGATACAAGGCACCAGCAGAGAGTAATCTTATACAGTATAAGATTACTTTCTTATGGGGCCCTGTATCTAAGCCTACCTTGTGGTAGGCTTAGATACATGGTCTAACAGACAGTATCACACATGGGCCCTGTATCTAAGCCTACCACATATGTTACTAATTTTCTTTTGTGTTTGTGTTTTTTTACCGGTACAGTCATTGGACTACGTCGGATTTGAGGACTACTTCGATGACGGCTTTTTTATTTTCAATAAAATGTTTAATGAGGGATGTGTGGGGGGGATTTATTTCAATAAAATATTTTTTCTATGTCTTTGTATTTTCTTTTAAACTTTTATTACTACCGCTTTAGTAATGGCCGCTGGCTGATAGACAGCGTCCATTACTAAGGCGGGGCTTAATGTTAGCCAGTAAAAAGGCTAATACTAACCCCCATTATTACCCAGGTACCCACCACCATCAGGAAGAGTCAGGTACGATCCAGTACCCGACCATCTGTAGCGATGGTCGGTCATTGGGGCGGCCGCAAGGCTGGTATCAATAGGATGGGGAAGCCCAAAGACAGTGGTCCTTCCCACCCTGGTAATGCTAGCCTGCTGCTGCTGTGTTGTATCTGGCTGGTTATGAAAAATGGGGGGGACCCCACATCATTTTTTTTCTATTATTATATTTTTTTTATTAAATAATTGGAAAAAACAACGTAGGATTCCCCCCAATTTTTCATAACCAGCCAGATACAACACAGAAGCTGCAGCCTAGTATTACCAGGGTGAGAAGGGCCCACTGTTTTTGACTTTTCCCAGTCTAATAGCACCAGCCTGCGGCCGCCCCAGTTCCCATCCATCGCTACAGATGGTCGGGTACTGGATTGTACTTGGCTCTTCCCGAAAACCCTGGTGGCGGTGGGTACCGGGGTAATAATTGGGGTTAGTGTTAGCCTCTGCACCGGCTAACGCTAATCCGCCTTAATAATGGAAACTGTCAATCAGCAAGTGGCCAACACTAAGGCGGTAGTAATAAAGTTGAAAAAAATACAAGGACATGGAAGAAATATTTTTTTGAAATAAAAACCCCCACACAACCCTTGTTAACCATTTTATTGAGAATAAAAAAATGCTGTCATCGAAGTAGTCCTCGAATCCGAAGCAGTCCAACATCTGAACCTGTAAAAAAACACAAAAAAAATTAGTAACGCATAAAAACAGCAAAACAATTCTTATACTTACCTTTCCTGGGTCCAGCGCAGGAGCCGCAATGTTAGCAAGCTGAGCCCTATATCTAAGCCTATCATGTGTGATACTGTCTGCTGAGCCACTGTATCTAATCCTATACATAGCTATAGGGTCGTAGTGCTATAGATATGCTGTCTCCTATATATATATATATATACATAGATAGACAAATGGATCCAGCAGCACCGGTATAGCGTGGGTGCAAGCCCAAAGGGATAGACCAAGATCCCAATTTCATATAGAGCAAAAATCAGGCAGCACTCCGTTTATGAAGGTGAAAAAAGAGGGTACTTTTATTGTCCCATAGGCAACGTTTCAGCTCCTTCCCCTGGAGCCTTTCTCAAGCAACTTGAGAAAGGCTCCAGGGGAAGGAGCTGAAATGTTGCCTATGGGACAATAAAAGTACCCTCTTTTTTCACCTTCATAAACGAAGTGCTGCCTGATTTTTGCTCTATATATATATATATATATATATATATACATACAAATATACACACACACACACACACACACACACACACACAGATATACATACACACACATTTTTTTTGGGGGGTGGACATATGTTAGTACAAGGATACTTATTGCTGGGGCCCTGTATATAAGTCTATCATGTGTGATACTGTCTGCTGGGCCATGTATCTAAGCCTATCATGTGTGACACTATCTGCTGGGGCCATGTATCTAAGCCTATCATGTATGATACTGTCTGCTGCGACAATGCATCCAATTCTATCCAACGGTGTAGCTATAGGAGCCTTAGTCTTATAGATATGCTATCTCCGATATTTATGTAAAAGTTGATTTATTTTTCGGGGGGTAAATATATGTCTCAGGGCTTGTGCCCCTGATATTTTAAGACTCTAGCAGTGCCCCAGGGCCTAACTAATATATGGGGGCACAAAGGAGACCTAAAAAATATATAAGGACACAAAGGGTGCCTTACTAATATATAGGGACACAACTAATATATGGGGGCACGAAAGAGAACTACTATTCTTTAGGGGCAAAAATGGGACATTACTACTGTGTGGGAGCACATAGAGAGTTATTACTGTGTAGAGAGTAGAAAGGTGTCACTAAAACTGAACCATAATTATTTTTTTAAAGGTCACCTTTTTTGGGGGTTGCTGCCCTGTAAGGAACAGTATTGGAAGAGGCAGTTTATCAACATCACGTTTACCTCTAATTCCTCCAGGTACTGAAATACTCAAGCCTACAGATACCAGGTCTTCCGGAAATCACAACCTCCATGTAACAGGTACATCAAGTTTCACACATTGCAGAAACTGCACTATCTGTATTAATTGGCCCATGACTTACATGTGAATGGTAAGTGATCCATGGTTACATCCTTTTGGCATTATGTTTCTGCCTTTATACTGCCGCCGCTCGAGTTGCACCGCAAAGGGACCCACTATGGTTCTGTTGCCCAAGGGCCCACATAAACCTGGAGCCGGCCCTGCCACTAGGGATGTTATCATTAACCCGTTCACTGCCCTACACCACCAGGGATTTTACCTATCATTGCAAGGGAAATTAAGGGTAAATTCACACGTGATGGATTTGCGAAAGATTTTGGGTGTGGATTCTGCATTGAAAATCCACAATTTATAGTATAATGCATTGGGATGTTTTTTTTTTTTTTTTAAACCCATCTGAATGTAGGGGAAAAAAAACTCATGTATTGCACTGTAAATTGTATGATGTCTGAACATACCTTAAGGGCTAGTTCACACAGAGGTTTTTGGTGCTGATTTTGATGCAGAGATGTGTCGAAAGCAGCGCCAAATAAGTTCCCAAATCTCCCCAGAAGCGTTTTTCTCGCTTTAAAAAAAAAAAGTGGCATGCCCTATCTTCGAGCAGTTTTCGCCTCTGAACCTCGATTGAAATCAATGGGAGGCAGAAAAAAATGTGCTGCTCGTTTGAAAAAAATTTAGGTGGGTTTTTTGCATTTTATTATTTAAAAAAGGCATTAAAAAAATGCGTAAAAAAAAAACCCCTAAAAGAAGTGTAAAAAAACAAAACGCTTACAATTCAAAATCTGCCTCAAAAATAAATTTTGCCGCAGATATTTTCTGCCTGACAAATAATATACTGTATTTATTTATTTTTTTACATTAATTATTTATTTTAAATATGAGAAGATGTAGGTGGGTATGGTGGCTGAAGGGGCTTTACAAACTGTTTTTGCACAAGGGACCTCAGATTTCTGTGTCAGCTCCTGAATATGCTCATTCAATTTTAGATTTAAAGAGACTCTGTAACCACATTATAAGTGCCCTATCTCCTACATAAGGAGATCGGCGCTGTACTGTAGGTGACGGGTAATTTATATTCCCACCAGTTTTTATACATTTCCCCGAATATTTAAGGGAAATGTATGCATATACATACATTTTTCCCAAAATATCCAGTACTCATTAAATATGTATTCTGTTTCTAACTACTCAGATCCAATATGTCACAATTAAATTATCGGTACAATTATGCTACTCATTACTTACAGAGATGTGTCATATTTTTGTATAACAATATATACATTTGTACTATGACTGTAATTTGCAATTGCAATCCCATTAGTGTTTTAATACTCCAATAAAAGTAGGCAACATGAAAAAAATAATCCTCTTTATCAGACACTGGAAAAAAACAACTATGATCAAAGTGATTGTTTTGTCAATTTGTTCTGCTTTTCAAGATTTGCCCTTGATCAGTCGATTGTTTACTGTCTCTTTAGGCTTTGTCATGCTGTGTTGACCATCTCAGTAAGTCCTCCATGACCTATTTGTAAATTTCAATCCTGTTCTTTTACAATTGGTGGCTTCCTTTCAGTATACACTAATTCATTTTGACTTTTATGGCCTTGTAATAATAAATGTCTTTTAGAGGAATATATTTTACACCCAGCCTTAGCTTATGTCTTCGACTAGACTCTTTTATCTTGAAAAAGGACTTTATCATTTCCAACAGTCAGCCCCAAAATCCAACAGCATAAGGGAGATTTATGAAAAGGTGCAAAGTAAAGGTGAAGGAGATGTCCATACCAACCAATCTTTATTTTTCAGAGGCCTTTTTGAAATTGACCGAAGCAATCTGATTGGTTGCTTCAGGCAACTTCTTCCCTTATCCTTTGCATCAGTTTTGATACTTTTTGTGTGGGGGGGGGCAGACTTTGTGGGAAAAAAACAAAAAACAGATGCTCTATTTTATAGTAATAAAATACTGACAATGCACTCTGTCATTTCATTAGTATTTGCTTTCATGGACCTCTAGCACCATTTCTTATAGATGGCTTTAAAATGACTTCTCTTTCTTCAGACCTTCAGTGATGCTAGAATAGTTGTATGCTCTTAAAAGTGTCTTAATGTTGGCATTTATTTGACCTCAAATAGGAGTTTCAATCAATAGGGTGAATTTGGTTGGTCCTGTCCAAGTCTAAAAATATAAGCAAAGGTCACCAATACTAGTGGGGTCTACACTAAATAGGTTTGAAGCAGGATCTTAGAAAAAGAGTTGTCATTGATGATAAGGCATTAAAAGCAGATAGAGAGAAATAGAGACAACACAGCACTATTATTACATCCCCCCAGGTGTAGTCATACAACAAACATCACTCCAAAAGTAAAGGCCCTTTTACACGGGACAATTTTCGGGCAAACGAGTGTTCACAGAACGCTCGTTCCCGATCATTGCTCTGTGCTCATTTATGCAGCAATAAATATTATCGTTGTCGGCAGGACATCTCCTTGTGTAAACAGGGAGATGTGCTGCCGACATGAAATAAATGTATGTGGACAAACAATGGTAGTAACGATCGCTCCTCCCCATACATAACCAAGCATTGCTCCTTATGAAAGGAGCAAATGAGCCTCATTGATCGGCGCTACCTTTCACGGACCATATCACACGTGTAATAGGACCTTAAGGTAGAGAACAAAAATAGGTTAATCTTAAGGTTCTCTAGGCGCACCCATATATTAGCTATTGTTTGTGGTCCTAAGTTTACAGTCAGGAAAATGCTTAAAAACTTTGGGAGGGATAAAAATTGAGAATCCTTCATAGTTGATAAAGTTGTTGGGGGAAAAAAAACATAAAATAAAACAAAATTTATTATGGACAGCAAGCTTTGGAGAATACTTAGGGACTGTTTACATCAGCGTCGGGTTCCATTTGAGGAACAGATAAACAGAAAACTGAATGGAAACTATAGCTTCCATTTGCACTAACATTGATTTCAATGGTGATGCTTCCATTTCAGTTGGTTTCCGTTTGTTTCTGTGTCGTAACGTTTCAGTTTTTTTAACGGAAACAATATAGTTTTTTGTTTTTTTAATAAAAATGTCTATCAGTGTGATTGGTGCAACGTTCCAAATACTTTTTATTAAATACAGCTGCTTTGTATTCTGTATACGGAGCAGCTGTAGCATGCGCTGAGGCCTGAATCCGTCCGGTTCGCGGGACTAACAGGTTCAGTGAAAGTGGTTGCTGCGTGTCTCTGACACGCAGGATCCACCTGTAATCGATCACATCTAAATTATGAACTTAGATGTGATCCATAGAAGCTCGATCTTGCATGTCAGAGACACAGAGGACCCGCAGACACTGAACCCGTCAATCCCGTGAACCTAACAGATGCAGGTTATAGCGCTAGATACACCTGCTCTGTATACAATATACAAACCAGCTGTTTCTCAAAAAGTTACAATTATTTTTAATAGAAAGTATTTTGAAAGTTGCACAAATCACACTAATAGACATTTTTATTAAAGGTGTACATAGCCTTTAGTGACTGGCACAGAAGAAGAGTGGGCCCTGCCCGCGACGACTTACAATCTATGAAGCAAAGTGGGAAGAGATAGTAGTTGGGAGTAGAAGCTGCTTATATAGTAGTGTAGTGGAGACAGGTTATTGCAGGCTGTAAGATATGATGAAGAGGGGGCTTTTCAGGTTGCTCCTAAAAGTTTGGATAGTGGGGGAGAGTCTGATGTGTTGGGTTAGTGAGTTCCAGATTGTGGGGGATGCACAAGAGAAATCTTATGATGATAGTAGGTAGAGCAAACAATAGGAGAGAAGAGAAGAGATTGTGTGCTGGGTGGTATCAGGAGGTTATGGCAGAAATGTATGGAGGGGACAGGTTGTTGAATGCCTTGAATGTCATTGTTAGATTTTAAATGGATTTGCTGGGTAATGGGTAGCCAGTGAAGGGACTGGCACAGAGGAGAGGCGGTAGAGAAATGAGGGGAGAGGTGGGTTAACCGGGCAGCAGAGTTGAGGATGAAATTGGTGGGATGCAAGCATGCAAATAGTCATCTTTAACTGATTGGATACATGTAATTTATGTAGATATATGAGTGTAGATTATGACAAGAATAGATATTATAAAATAATTTAATCAATATGAAGGATTATTATAACATTTCTTTACATTTTTTCATAAATTAAGATTTTCAGATGAGAAAAGGATACACATAGCATTCAGTATCCAGTTAAGCAATATCATGTAAACTAAATGAAAAAGGCACTTGCTCATTTTTTTTAAATTTTTTTCTTGTCATAGAACCACTAAAAACATTACCATTTTTCTTGCCTGAAGAGAAGCAATATTTCAGAGCTGTCATCTCATTTTCCTGACTAACACCAGTATGTCAAAACCACATTTTAAATATGTGACATATTTGTAGTACAAAAGGGAAAACCGTATCTCAAATAGCGGCTACACAAAATATGAATTGTAAAATATATTGTGGGCAATTTGCTACAAGCAGCACACACTCACATGTAGCCTCGAACTAAATATATCTACCTCTGCCTCGATGGCAGGTAATAGGGTAATTTTATCATCTTTCTGAATTGTGTATGGTAGCATCTGCCAGATAACACTGGTCCAAAATCTGTGTCTATTCTACTATAAACTTCATAAAATGGGAGCGAAAAAAAGATGAACATTTTTAGATATGGTGCCCTTTTTTTTTTCCTCTTTGTTTACTTTTATAAAAACATTGGGTCTTTCTAATAACTAATAACTGTAGGTTCAATAATGCCTTATTCATACTTATGTGTGTTGGTTTTGTAGTCTGACTGTGTGAAATAGGTGCTAAATAAAAAACCAATTCAATTCTATGGAGGTATTTCCTCCTCAAATACTTAAAACGGAAGTTTTCCATCCACTAGGCTTTTATTAATATGAGGCAAGTTTCCTAAGGAGTAAATATGGTGCATTATATGGCGCCCTTACGAAACAGTAGTGACCATAAACATTTGCTGCGGTGTGAAAATTTGTGTCGTGGAGATAATAGCCACTAGTTGGTGTAAGGTATAAACCATACTGTAACAGTTAATAAACGGAACACAAATCCTTACAATGTGTACTATATCAAAGGGCAAGGGTCTAAATAAATGAATCTTGAATCTTCTACTATTTTAAAAGGTATTGTGATGGCATATCACTAGGATATGCCATAACATTGTGATCGGCGAGGGTCCGACTTATTGATCTATGCCGATAATTCTGAGGATCAGTGAAGATCCTAGCAATGTGTCATCGCTAACTATAGTGGAAAAACCACTATAGTGTGAAAAGAACAGCAGCATCTAAGCAGTATCAGAGGGAGGGGGTTTCAGAGAGCAAATAGGTTTCTATAAAAGCCAGAGGCCTAATGGTGGCCCCAGGTCTGCCATCTTTGCACTCCTATTAGACCCTGCCAGAGGCAGTTTTATACCAACAGACATAATATACTGCACTACATAAGCAGTGCAAAGTACTATGTAAGCAATCAAACTATTGCATATCCAAGTGCTCTAGTGGGACTAATAAATGTTGGAAATAAAACTTCAATAAAGTTTGATTTATAAAAAAAGCAAAACACCTTTTTCCCTAACAAAATGCATTTTTTTTATGAAAAACATAACAAAAGAAAAGAAATTGATATTACTGCATTCGCCCCCCCCCCCAAAAAAAGAGAACAAAAACAAGAATTGCTATTATTTTGTTCATCCACCTCCCAAAAACACAGACAGCTCCATTGACAAAAGAATACAAATGTTACGGGTCTTGGAATGCAGCGAAAGAATAACATACTGTCTTTTATAAAGTATTTTTATTGAGCCAAAGTAGTAAAGCACAAAAAAAAACTATAAACATTTGGTATCCCTGTAATTGTATTGAGACAAATAATAAATTAATCTTCTTTCTACCACACAGTGAACACCATACAGCTGTGTGCTTCTGCACCTTCATTTCAACGACCCCCCTCGTGAAACCACACCGGTTAAAACTTCTGGTAACGTATGTCTATATGACATATCAAACGTTTTTTGAAAGTCCAGATACTCTTTGAAGCTGTATATTTTGCACAGATTGTTTTATTTATGTATTTTGCTAAGATAATCTGTCTTTGCTCAAGCATACAAAGATACTTGTATTCAAGTGAGATTCAGTGAACTGGATGAATTTCCAAGAATATACTTCATTTTTACTACCAGTATCTAATTAAACATGTTCACACATTCTGCTGCTTCCTTCAATAAGTTTTAAAAAAAAATTCCCATCATTATATCAGATTTTTCCCAGAGGTTAAAAAATAAATACTTTGTGAAATTGTCGAGTGTTGATATCAATTGGGTGACCTACATATCATGCTCAGTTATAGTACAGGTAATTCACTGTATTTTAACGATATATATTGTGCTCCCACAAATATGAACATTTGAAAATTCACTGAAGTGATAAATGAGTAAAATGTATAATTTTTATTTCATAGCTATCTAAAAACAGGGGTACAATCACCACTGTGAAAAGCCCAACCGTGTATTTAAAAACGTATTAAACACAATAGTCCCAGTCCTAGTTTGTTTGCGAACCCTTTGTGACTGGGTATGTAAACAGAGATATCAAAATATGGAATCAGCGTATAACATTGGTAAAGCAGTGGTTTGGACCCTCGTTCACACAGGAGCCTGTGTTAACCGCACCAGATTCTCCCAATGTACAGATGCACAACAATGCCACTGCCCCCTACGCAAAATTCCCTCACTTCACCCGACCCTTCGCGTTTCTATACTTATCATCAGGGGTCTGTCAGTGTGGCCAGGATGCCAGCGATATATCTTCAGCAGCAGGTATTCTACTGCACAACACGGAAGCATGCACGCATAGATGTCAGCGGCATGCTTCACTCTGGGACTCTGAGTCACTATGAACTGAATACTCCGCCCCCTGGCTCCGGCAGCATACATCAAACAGCCAATCACACTGGCCCAGCACATCCATGATGCTCAACCATGTGACTCCCGGCTGTCAGCTGACATACCCGGAAGTAACAATGTAAACAACACAGAGCATGCGGACTCAATGGGAGGCTGTAGAAGTATCTATTTACTACACAAAGCCTCATGCTATTCAAGGATGGAGTATAACACTATGAGGTTGGATATATGTTGCGGATCAGCTCAGGACCACAATTGGACTACCACGATAGGAGCACCTACCCTGAAAATACATAATATATGGATGGAAGAACGACGTAATTGTAAACCTCACATAAAACATATGACACACTCCTGGACTCAATTGCCATACCTTCTACTTATTGATTGATATATTACAAGTGACTACACTGGGACTAGGAATGCATTACCACACCCCCACCCAGAGGACCAAAAAAGCCCTATGACTTGATATGGATTGTATATTAAATAAAACAGGTATAATTTGTTTGCTCGTTTTAACCTTCAGGATGTACGCAAGCCAGTCTGTAGATCCATTGGGCCTCTTTACGCAGAATGAGGTTATCCCAATCCCCTCCCCATTTAGAAGACGTACCAATTCAATTGCCTGAAATTTTAAACATTCTGCCCTGCCTTGATGTTTTGCATGCACATGTTTTGATATGGAAGTATCTCTTTCATTTGTAACATCTCCAACATGATCCCTAATCCGGCGCCGAAACTGCCGTATCGTCTTGCCCATGTTATTCAGTGGGCACGGACATGTGATTAAATAGACAACTCCAGCCGTTTTGCAGTTCACAAAATCTCGGATATCATACTCAACCTTGGTGGTAACACTTTTGAATTTTTTTCCACTTTGAATGAAATCACAGGCTCTACAACTACCACATCTGTGTGTACCCGGTATCTGCCTGTCTAACCAAGTACCCTTTTGGATTATTGGATCAAAACAACTCTGCATCACCTTATCCCTGATGTTTTTACCTCTACGGAACGTGACTGAAGGCCATTGTGTTATCTCATCTGCCAAGTCCGCATCGGCTCCTAGGATACGCCAATACCTCTTGAGGATTTCCATGATCTCAGATTGTTTGGAGTCAAAAGTACCTATGAGCCTAGTGACCCTTTCCTCTTGACGTTGTCTAGGGACTAAAAGGCTCTGCCTATCTGCATCCCTCGCTCCCTCATAGGCCTTTCTAATTACCCCCTTAGGGAAGCCCCTCTCCTTCAATCTGTTTGTGAGGTCATGTGCCTGTGACTCAAAATCGTCCATTGAACTACAATTTCGGCGTACTCTCATGAATTGGCCTCTGGGAATCCCACGTTTGAGGGGATAAGGGTGACAACTGTTCCATTGTAGGAAACTATTGGTTGCTGTCTCCTTTCGGTGTACTTTAGTACGTATTGTGCCTTCCTTAGTTTTAATTATCTTAAGATCTAAAAAAGATAATTCCTCATCACTGATTTCACATGTGAACCTGAGCCCTAAATCGTTTGTATTAAGGGCTGCCACAAAATTATTGAATTCCTCCACTGTGGAATTCCAGAGCAACAACACGTCATCAATATATCTAATCCAGATACCTATTGATGAAGTCCACTTGACAAATTTATCGCCAAAGACCACTGTCTCTTCCCACCAACTAAGAAACAAGTTTGCATACGTGGGAGCAGTGGGACTCCCCATTGCTGTACCACGTTGCTGATGAAAAATACGGTCTTCAAAGATAAAAACATTCCTTTCTAACACAAAGTGTAATAATTGCAAAACAAGCTGGTTATGAGCCACATATTGAGTGCCCCTAGATTTTAGAAAGTATTCCACTGCTTCACAGCCAAGTCTATGTGGAATGGAGGAATACAAAGCCTCCACATCCAAACTCGCCAGAAATGCACCGTATTTATTAAGTTTCACCCCATATTGGTAAATAAGGGTCCTTTTACAAATGAGCGCCGATCAACGAGATAGCTTATCGATCGTCGCTTCTTTTAGAAGGAGCTATATATGGGGATGATCGCTCGTCTTCATAAAGTTCAATCATGGTGGCAACACATCTCCCTGTTTACACAGAGATATGCTCCCAACAACGATAATATTTTAGGCTGCATAAACTATACGATCGGCCTATTAATGAGCGTTTGCTCATTGATCGGCTGTTTGTTGCCATGTTTACACATGGAACATGATACATGAAACCTGTATCTGTCAGATCAGTGGGACTGACAGGTCCAGTGTCAATGGTTTCTGCGGGTCTCTTACACGCAGGATCGATTACAGGTGGATCGACCCCCTTTCACTTAACCCGTCACTCCCACGGACCTGACAGATTCAGGTCTTAGCGCACAATTCAGCTGCTCTGTATACAAAGCAGCTGTATCTAAAAAGAAAAATATATTTTTAATAAAAAGTATTTTGAAAGTTGCACCAATCCCACTGATTGCCATTTTTATTAAAAAACGATTTCAAAGGTGTATATACATAGCCTTTAAGTTTGGAAAATGTATGTAACACGTTTCATGTATTACATAGTTACATAGTTCGTTTGGTTAAAAAAATACATATGTTCATCATGTTCAACAAAGGGAGGAAATGCATGAAGGGAAGGGGTATGGGCAAAATTTCGAACTTTGTTTCCCCCTATTGATCAAGAGGAAAGCAAAAAAA
Organism: Rhinoderma darwinii; assembly: GCF_050947455.1. Lineage (NCBI taxonomy): Eukaryota > Metazoa > Chordata > Amphibia > Anura > Rhinodermatidae > Rhinoderma > Rhinoderma darwinii. The sequence continues at coordinate 355,497,572 of NC_134690.1, read as the reverse complement.
AAAAAAAAAAAATCAACATAAGGTATAAGCCAATCTGTAATAAAAAAAATCAAAACATTAATTGGTGATCTCAAGTGATGATCAGACTTTAACAAACTATACTTTCTAAACCTATAGACCTTATGTATAAAAACTAGAAGAGATAAAAAGCGACCAGTTTCCCACAGCAACCAATTAGATCACTGTCCTAGAGGCTACCTCCAAGTTTTTCTCTGTGCTATTTTTTTCATATGTATGGCAAAATAAGTGAGTTGAAATTAGCACCAGGTATATTTGGCACATGCCTATAAGTGCAGAATAACAGGATTTGCCATTAATGTCTAATAGATGTGTGTCCCATCTTCAGAACTTTGGTCTCCCGAACCCTGTCTCGTCTGGTGAGGCGGCTACTGCATACAGGGGGAGAATGAATGGAGAGGTGGCTGCACTGCTGGTTGTTCTATGGGAGCTATGGTAACAGGCGAGCAAGCATGCTCATCTGTTTCCATAACTTCCATAGTGGTGAATGGAGAGAGCGGCGCACATGAGTTGGGTCCTGCATCTATCAGACATTTATGACATATCCCTTGGATATGCCATAAATGTCTAAGATTTTTGTATTATGCACACTTTGAAGTCAACTGGAAATGTGTATAATTTAAAATATAGTATTAACAGCAGTTACAATGAAAAATTCACAATTAATTCTGTATTTGTATTCTTGTGAAATAAAGGAAGACAGCTCATTATGATATATTCCAGAGAGTAAACTATGAGGATACTTTTGGGGAATAAAAAAAAAAGTTTATTGATGAGCATACTTTGTATCCACACTGAGTTTGTGTTTTATTTCCTTTTGTAAGATTTGGTGCTTTTCTACGCTTCACTTTCTTTCCTGGATTAATTTTTTTAAGTGGTAATTAGGAGTGTTGGATTTGTGTTTATTGGATTTCCTATTAGATCTGTTTAGCTCTGTCTGGTTTATACACTGATATAAAAGCGCAACTAATGGACCAAGCAAGTTTATTATTAAAGTATGTGACCTCATAAAGGCTTATTATGGACTTTAGATTTGTTTAAAGAGGATCTGTCACCAGTTTATCAATTCCCTTACTCCTAACTAATCTAATAGTCGCTATGATGCGGATAACTACAGTGGTATTTTATTTTAAAAAAACTTTTATTTTTTTAAAAGTTGTGCCCAATTTTATACATTTGTTAATTTGACTGTAATAGCCAAATAGGAGGTTACATTTTATTTTTACTCTGGGCGGTGTAATGTTTTCTGTATGACGCTGTCCAATCAGCCTTATACAGGTCTCATCTTCACAGCCCAGCCTGATCTCAGCTTCAATTGCAAGATTATGCTGTGTTGCCACATAGGTCCTTCACCACAGCGACTCAGCGGGACTCCAAGAAGACGGTCCCTACATCGCCTCCAGCCGTGGCGGATGACTGTCATCCACAGCAGCAGCACTGCTGGGCTGTGAAGAGGAGACCTGTATGATGCTGATTGAAAATAAAATGTAACCTCCTATTTGGCTATTAGAGCCAAATTACTATATGTATAAAAATGAACATAACTTTTAAAATAATAAAAGTTTTTTATTAAACAAATCATACTGTAGTTATCAGCATCAAAGCGCCTTTTAGAGTAATTAGGAGATAGGGAATTAATGAACTGGTGATAGAGCCTCTTTAATTTGTCATTGTCAGGGCCGGTGTTAGTAGGCCGCAAACTGGCCAATTGCTCAGGGCCCGTATTTCCAAAATGTCGCCCCAAGGACAGGAGCCCCTGGAGCAAAGTCTAAACTACCAGTATTATTAAAAGGGACTCTGACACCTCCAACAACCGCCCTAAACCACAGTGATCAGTAAATAGCTTAAAAGACTCTGATTCATAATGTGCAACTTTTATTTTTCTATTCACTTGCTTTCCCTTGCTGTAAGCCCGCAAACGGGCCGCCCGCTGCATGCTGATGATGAGTCCTAGGAGTCCTCTCCATTATATTGCTGTGCTTAGGAGTCCTCTGTATGCATCAGCAGTGCACGGCCCGTTTGGGGGCTTACTGCGGTTGAATACTAGTAAGTAGAAAGATAAAAATTACAAATTTGGAATCAGCTTCTTTTGAGCTATTTACTGATTACTCTAGTTTAGGGCGTTTTTTGGAGATGACAGAGTCTCTTTAATGGTGTATGGTTATACTGTTTTGTATAGGCTGCATTTTTTTGGGGCACTAAATGGTGGTATTATGTGGATGACAGTATTGTTTTGAGACTACATGGCGGTGTAACGCTCATATGTGGGCTAAAAATATGAGAAAAACTGTCTAAAATAGCAAGTGGGGGGCTTTTTTTTAAATAAAATCGGACTTGTTCAGTGCAATATGTCAAAACTGGCACTAAAGTTAGGTTCCTTATCCATACATTTTTTCTTCAGTCTTACAGGCGTTATCTCACTGCAGGCATTGATGGCATAGTGCTGAGATTGCCATCTGATCGGTAGGTGTCCAATTGTTAGGAAATCATTATGTCGCTTTGGCTGTTACTCCACTTTTTGATAGGGGCGTAAATAGGGAGTGCTGACCCCTGTAAAATGTTACAATGTTCAAGTTAGAAATAGTTATGTTCTCTCTCTGTTTTAGTAGATACATGCATCACCTTTAGAAAATCATATATACGTGCCCACGGTTATTTTTTTGTTTCTAGATTTGATCTATTTTAACATATAATATCTTGCTAGCTAAACTACTGTATTCTTTACTTGCCAAGACATGTTTTGAAAGCTACATCTCCAGGCTTATGTCAATATATTGTATTTTTCCCAGGTGAACCTACTATTCACAGCTCTTTATGTTACATCAATTCTCAACAGGAAAATAGATGTTAATGTAGACAGCAAATTATAGAAATGTAGACAGTGTGCGTGACTCAAACTTGTTGTTTAGACCGTAGAGAAAAAAAGAAAAAAAAAGACGATGTGCGCAATTTCTTATTGTTCCTTGTCCTTTCAGCTGTGGGAAATTGGAAAGAAAGGGAAAAAAAACACGGAACAAAAGCATTTTACACATTATTATCATTGCAGCAAGTTCTAACACCATCTCCTTTAGAAATATTTACAGAACTGCCTTCAATATAAACCTAAAAATATAAACAATTACTTGCAGAAAATCATTATTCCTTCGAGATCTTTCTTTGGTCTATTACATAATATTCAAGAAACTCATCCACAAGGCAAATTCTATCCTGACCCCTCTACAAAAAAGTTGCATTCCTTTATGAAAACGATGGTAACCAGTAGACATCCAGTGCTGTTAAATAAAAGCTACAGAAATAAATATGCTCTATAGCAGGGTCTCAGAACCAGTGGATTGACATGTGGCTCTCGGGCCCCCTGTATGTCGCTCAACGTTGGCAACAGCAGATACTATTTGTGCATTGTTTGCACCAGAGATGTCATAACATTACTTGAACTTGGTAGTATGGCCAAAACATATCACTGGCAGTTATCACTAGGGTAAAAGCGATATCACTAAGTTATATCTCTAATAGGCTATCTGTCTAATTTGAAAGTGGTTCACACCCTACAAAAGGTTGAGGACCTCTGCTCTATATTATGCATTAAGAATATGAAGACTGTTTTTTAATATCAACCTTATATGCTAACATATGTTCATTTTGAAGTTACAGTATTAAATCTTGAGGTTGCACTACTGCTAGGTTCTGCAGACATGCCCTCTTCTGATTTTTGTCAGATGCAATATTTACTTCCTAACTGGCTTGAGTATTGTTAGTCATTTATATGTATGGATATATATATATATATATATGCATGGGGTTTTGAATAAACAAGAAGTATTTTTGACAATTCAGCCTATGACAGAATCTAGTAGGGGACATTTCTTCAGAAGCTAGCAGTAGTGCAGCCTTAAGATTTGGTCCTGTAACATCAAGCATAGAAGCAAGATATTAAGAGGCAGTTTTCCAGTTGTTATATGCACTAAAGCTACATAGGGCTTTTTGATGTGTGTCTCATCATCACTTACAGCACAGAACTTAAAAGCAATGTCTAATGTATTTAATTTTAGATAGAATGCCCCATGCCCACGACCGTAGACATATCATCGTCTTGGCCAAATACACAAAGAGTACTGAACTGTCGCTGTAGAAGTGGTGGGGGATATGAAAGATGAGTATTGGTGGCTTGGCCTGGCAGCACGGGTGCTTCTGGCCCACTGGGTTGCTTTCTCTGTGGGTGCGGTTTTGTGGTGGTTGGCGCCACAATGCGGTGCTGCAACCAATAGAGTAGGGACCCACTTATCGGATGTCACTGTGAAGTGGCATGTGGGCTTATACAATTTGATCAACGTGTTAACTAAGAACCTCATGTTCATTGATTAATATTGTGGATTAGTGTTCCTTGTTTCTGTACTGAACTGTCGCTGCAGAAGTGGTGAGGGATATGAAAGATGTGTATTTGCCTATTTGTTGTTTTTATCAATATGCAGTGGTTAAGGGCCATAAGTACTGGCATCACAATGACTGGCTGCAGCGGTCACATGACGGTACAGAACGTCATTGCTGCTTAACTGTAATTAATGCCAAGCGGGGGACCAACGGAGCATTGGAGCAGTGTAACATCCACGGCCACGGACCGTCGGGACTACTTACCCCACGATGGCCGCAGCCATGGACTTGTGAGCGCTGGTTCGCATCTCCTCCCCAGGAGACGCCCACTCTGCTGTGTAAAGGGCCAGTGCGCGCACATGTTTAAAATCACTAATTAGCCCATGATCACACTGGACTTAAGTAGGGCCCTGCCCTTTTGCTCATTGCCTGAGCGTTGTTCATATTCCTCTGTTAGTTTTGCAAATGGTCCCTTAGTGTTATCCTGTTCCCATATTGTAGTTGTTCCTGTGCCCGCTATAGTGTTTGAGTCGAGTTCTGTCATCTGCCATGTCTGCTGTGTTACACCACGTCTGATGTCATCTGTCTCGTCTGCATCACCTGCCTCAAGATCCCATCTGTGCCTAGCAGTTGCTACTGTCTGGACTACTACAGGTACCCTTGTGCTTGGACTATATATATTAACTTGGTACACTGTAGTTTGGCCAGCTGACATCCTGCTACGGCGGTGCGGCCCAGCTTCTGCAGCTTTCATGCATAACAATACAATACAAGCTGCTCAATGCCGTTCAGAGCTCATTCCGTCAGATAAGCTGTCTGTCGGCTCGTAATCAGCCGCTTTTTCTACTCTCCTGAATGCTCATTTAAGCTCAATTCTAATCAAATAAATCAAATTTAATCAGAATTTAGCTTAAATTAATATTGAGTAGAGGCTGGAGATAAGCCAACAGGGAGCTCATCTGATGGAACTGATTGGGAATGACATCTTCCAGTTTGCAATGTATCGGAGTACATGCATGCTGCAGGAGCCAAACCGTGCAAAATTTTAATTAAAACCAATTACATAAATAATTTTTCCCTATAATACATGTAATTGTAATGACGGGGGGTAGGGAAATGTACAAGTGAGCCCTAGTCTACCCGCCACTCTGTCCCTGCCTACTTGCAACGACCCGCCCTAGGCGACGGGGTACAACTGGGCGGCGGTCCCTGCGCTCAGTAAGTGCACGACAAGCACGACAAACATACAAGGGAATACAAGCAAGGGAAAGGGGCAGTTGCCCACGGCAACACCGTGAGCAACCAGAGTGGTGAACGAGCCGAGTCAAGCCAGGAGTGTGCGAGGTACCAAACGAAGAGCAAAAGAGTAGTCAGTAAGCCAGGGTCTGTATGGAGCAGGATCAAAATAGAAGGAGCTGTAGCTGGGCCAGGAAACCACATGAAAAGAATCACAAGCACCGAGGGGCAGGAAGGGCAGGCTTAAATAGACCGAGGGCGGGAGCTAGCTGAGTCTGGCCAGGTTGCGATAGGCTCTCCCACTCCTAAGCCTGCCAGCCTGAGTGGTGGAAGCTGGAGTCAGTCTCAGGGATGTAGATTCAGGTGCTGACTGATTAATTATGGGAGTTAACCCCGAAGCTGTGCCTGTCAGATCCTTTACAGTACCCCCCCTTTTATGAGGGGCCACCGGACCCTTTCTAAGTGGACCTGGCTTACTGGGGAAACGCAGGTGGAACCTCCTGACCAATACCCCAGCGTGAACATCCCGGGCGGGTACCCAAGTCCTCTCCTTGGGCCCGTATCCTCTCCAATGGACCAGGTACTGGAGGGAGCCTTGGACCATCTTGCTGTCCACAATCTTGGCCACCTCGAATTCCACCCCCTCAGGGGTGAGGACGGGAACAGGAGGTCTCCTCGAGGGAGCCAAGGACGGGGAGCAGCGTTTAAGGAGGGAGGCATGAAACACGTCGTGTATACGAAAAGACGGGGGTAACTCCAGCCGGAAGGAGACAGGATTGAGGACCTCAATGACCTTATACGGCCCAATAAACCGGGGAGCAAACTTCTTGGACAGAACCTTGAGACGCAAGTTCCTAGACGACAACCACACCAGATCCCCGACCATAAACAGGGGGTTAGCAGAACGTTTTCTATCAGCCTGAGTTTTTTGTACGCACTGGGACGCCTCTAGGTTCTTCTGAACCTGGGCCCAGACTGTGCACAGTTCCCGATGAACGACCTCTACCTCGGGATTGTTGGAACTACCAGGTGAAAGGGAGGAGAACCGTGGATTAAACCCAAAATTACAGAAAAAGGGGGAGACCCCTGACGAGATACTGACCCGGTTATTAAGGGAAAATTCGGCGAGGGGAATGATTGAGACCCAATCATATTGACAGTCAGAGACAAAACACCTTAAATATTGTTCTAGAGATTGATTAGTCCTCTCAGTTTGGCCATTGGTTTCAGGATGGAAGGCAGAGGAGAAGGACAGATCAATCTCCAACTTCATACAGAAGGCTCTCCAAAACAATGAAACAAATTGTACCCCTCTGTCCGAAACAATATTGACAGGGACCCCATGGAGACGCAGGATGTGTTTGACAAACAAGGTAGCCAACGTCTTGGCGTTGGGTAGTTTCTTGAGGGGCACAAAGTGGCACATCTTACTGAAGCGGTCTACTACCACCCACACCACTGACTTGCCTTGGGATGGAGGCAAATCGGTGATAAAATCCATGGAGATATGTGTCCAACGTCTCTGGGGAATGGGCAACGAATGCAGTAAACCCGCTGGTCGGGACCTGGGAGTCTTGGACCTAGCACAAACCTCACAAGCGGCGACGTAGGCCTTAACGTCTTTAGGCAACCCAGGCCACCAATAGTTTCTAGTAATGAGGTGTTTGGTACCCAGGATGCCTGGATGACCAGATAGTGCAGAGTCATGATTTTCCCTAAGTACCCTTAGCCGGAATTGCAGGGGAACAAACAGCTTGTTCTCAGGAAGGTTCCCGGGAGCTGAACCTTGATCAGCAGCAATTTCAGAGACTAAATCAGAATCGATCGAGGAAATGATTATACCTGGAGGCAAAATACAAGCAGGATCTTCCTCCGAAGGAGGGCTTGCCATGAAGCTACGCGACAGTGCATCAGCCTTAATATTTTTAGACCCAGCCCTATAGGTAACCAAAAAATTGAATCTGGTAAAAAATAACGCCCATCGAGCTTGTCTCGGGTTTAGCCTCCGGGCAGATTCTAGGAAAACCAGATTCTTGTGGTCGGTAAGGACCGTTACCTGGTGCCAAGCCCCCTCCAGGAAGTGGTGCCACTCTTCAAATGCCCATTTAATGGCTAAGAGTTTGCGGTTGCCAATATCATAGTTACTCTCAGTTGGCGAAAACTTCCTGGAGAAGTAGGCACAGGGGCGGAGATGGGTGAGGGACCTGGTACCCTGGGACAAGACAGCCCCCACTCCCACCTCAGATGCGTCAACTTCCACGATAAATGGCTCCATTTGGTTGGGCTGAACCAGCACCGGGGCCGAGATAAAGCACCTCTTAAGGACCTCAAAAGCCTGGACAGCCTCAGGAGGCCAGTGGAGGAGATCAGCTCCTTTGCGAGTGAGGTCCGTAAGAGGCTTAGCGATGACCGAGAAGTTAGCAATAAATCTCCTGTAATAATTAGCGAACCCCAAAAAACAAAAAACACTGTAACGCCTTCAGGGAGGCAGGTTGGACCCATTCCGCCACAGCCTGAACCTTGGCGGGGTCCATGCGGAATTCATGAGGATTGAGGATTTGACCCAAAAATGGTATTTCCTGTACCCCAAACACACATTTTTCGGTTTTGGCAAACAGTTTGTTTTCCCAAAGGAACTGGAGCACCTTCCTGACATGCTCAATGTGGGAGGACCAGTCCTTGGAAAACACCAGTATGTCATCAAGGTACACTACAAGAAATATCCCCAGGTAATTTCTCAAAATCTCATTTATGAAATTCTGGAAGACCGCAGGGGCATTACACAACCCAAAGGGCATGACGAGGTATTCGAAATGGCCTTCGGGCGTGTTAAACGCAGTCTTCCACTCATCCCCCTCTTTGATGCGGATAAGGTTATACGCCCCCCGTAGATCCAACTTAGAGAACCATTGGGCCCCCTGAACCTGATTGAAGAGATAAAGGAATCAAAGGAAGGGGATACTGGTTCCTTACCGTGACCTTATTCAGGCTACGGTAGTCAATGCATGGCCTAAGACCACCATCCTTCTTCCCTACGAAGAAGAAGCCAGCACCTACCGGAGAAGTAGAGGGACGAATGTAACCCTTGGCCAGGCATTCCTGGATATACTCTCTCATGGCTTCACGTTCGGGACAAGAAAGATTAAATATCCTACCCTTAGGAAGCTTAGCTCCTGGTACCAATTCGATAGCGCAATCGTATTCTCTATGAGGAGGTAACACTTCGGAGGCCTCCTTAGAGAAAACATCAGCGAAGTCCTGAACAAACTCAGGTAGCGTGTTCACCTCCTCAGGGGGAGAAATAGAATTAACAGAAAAACATGACGTCAAGCATTTATTACCCCATTTGGTAAGATCCCCAGTATTCCAGTCAAACATGGGATTATGCAACTGCAACCAGGGAAGGCCTAGAACCAAATCGTACGATAATCCCTGCATCAACAGTACAGAGCACTGCTCCAAATGCATGGAGCCAACAAGGAGTTCAAAAACAGGGGTATGCTGTGTAAAATAACCATTAGCAAGAGGAGTGGAGTCGATACCCACTACCGGGACAGGTTTAGGCAAATCAATCAGAGGCATAGCAAGAGACATAGCAAATTCCACAGACATGATATTAGTAGAGGACCCTGAATCCACGAAGGCACTGCCGGTAGCAGACCTACCACCAAAAGAGACCTGAAAGGGAAGCAAGATCTTAGTACGTTTCCGATTTACGGGAAATACCTGTGCGCCCAAGTGACCTCCCCGATGATCACTTAGGCGCGGAAGTTCTCTGGCTGCATTCTTACGCTTAGGACAGTTGTTCACTTGATGCTTGTCATCCCCACAGTAGAAGCAGAGACCATTCTTCCTGCGGAATTCTCTACGTTGTTGGGGGGACATGGAGGCCCCGAGATGCATAGGTATCTCTGCGTCTTTTGGGGAGGAACGAAGCAACGGAACTTCGGGAGGCATCATGGGGGAGTCAGAGGAGAAAACACATAAACGTTCACGTTGTCGTTCCCTGAGACGTCTGTCAAGTCGTACCGCTAAAGCCATAACCTGGTCTAGGGAGTCAGAAGAGGGATAGCTAACTAGCAGGTCTTTCAGGGCATTTGACAGACCCAACCTAAACTGGCACCTTAAGGCAGGGTCATTCCACCAAGAAGCTATGCACCACTTCCTAAAGTCAGAACAATACTCCACAACAGGTCTCTTACCCTGACGTAAGGTCACCAGCTGACTCTCGGCAAAGGCAGTCCTGTGAGTCTCGTCATAAATAAGTCCGAGAGCAGAAAAGAAACAATCAACGGAGGAAAGTTCAGGGGCGTCAGGAGCCAAGGAGAAGGCCCACTCTTGGGGCCCTTCCTGGAGCCGGGACATAATTATACCCACCCGCTGGCTCGCAGAACCTGAGGAATGAGGCTTTAAACGAAAGTAAAGCCTACAACTCTCCCGAAAGGAGAGAAAAGCCCTCCGGTCCCCTGAGAACCGGTCGGGCAACTTGAGGTGGGGTTCAAGAGGTGAGGTGAGGGGAACTACCAAGGTAGCATCAGGCTGGTTGACCCTCTGAGCCAGGGCCTGGACCTGTAGGGAGAGACCCTGCATTTGCTGAGCCAGGGTCTCACGGGGGTCCATAGTGGTGTCAGGGACCAGGGTAGACTAGGTATGGGCTTGTGATTATGTAATGACGGGGGGTAGGGAAACGGACAAGTGAGCCCTAGTCTACCCGCCACTCTGTCCCTGCCTACTTGCAACGACCCGCCCTAGGCGACGGGGTACAACTGGGCGGCGGTCCCTGCGCTCAGTAATTGCACGACAAACATACAAGGGAATACAAGCAAGGGAAAGGGGCAGTTGCCCACAGCAACACCGTGAGCAACCAGAGTGGTGAACGAGCCGAGTCAAGCCAGGAGTGTGCGAGGTACCAAACGAAGAGCAGAAGAGTAGTCAGTAAGCCAGGGTCTGTATGGAGCAGGATCAAAATAGAAGGAGCTGTAGCTGGGCCAGGAAACCACACGAAAAGAATCACAAGTACCGAGGGGCAGGAAGGGCAGGCTTAAATAGACTGAGGGCGGGAGCTAGCTGAGTCTGGCCAGGTTGCGATAGGCTCTCCCACTCCTAAGCCTGCCAGCCTGAGTGGTGGAAGCTGGAGTCAGTCTCAGGGATGTAGATTCAGGTGCTGACTGATTAATTATGGGAGTTAACCCCGAAGCTGTGCCTGGCAGATCCTTTACAGTAATGGAATAAAAAAAATCAATCCAAAGGTGTCCATAGCCTAGGGGATTTCCTGCTGTTACAAATGATGACGATCGCCAGAATATGCCATCACGTTTTGATCGATAGGTGTCTAGCTGCAGGGACCCCCACTGATCCTTAGCATGCAAAGACCACAGTGCTAGTTAAGGGCGGCTCCTTTACTGATAATTTCCTGCACCATGGTGCTCCCGGCCAACCGCTATTTAGGGAGCTACACATATCTCTATTCACTTGAATGGGGCGGTGCTGTAATTTCCTACAGAGCAGGTGACTGGTAGCGGCATTCTGCATGAGGAATGTGAAGGGACCTCTGCCCTTAATTTTCCAGATCGTTTGGGGTCCAGGAGGTTGAACGCCTACCGGTGAGAATGTTATGATATAGTGATATGCCATAACATTTAAAGGAAAAGATAAATGTGATATAAACTACAGTCATAAAAGTTGTTCAGTTATAGTAACGCAATCAATAAAGTGAATATATTCAGCATAGCGTTATAAAAACCATTAATGGGAATATGAGTCATTTGATAGAGATGTTCCCAGTGGACCTTATAGTAAAAAGAGGAAACCATTGAGCTAAGGATTGTTAATGTTAGTCATCAGCCGAGCTTTTCACTCATTTCAGGTAAGGTTACCTTATTTTGATCCAATGTATTAGATGTAAAATACATAAATTAGCTGAGGATATGGCTGCATACTGAACAGTAAATGATCGACTTGTTATCTTCTTAATGTTCGAGTTACACTTCTGGAAGAGTGGCAGCAGACTGGCTAAAGCAAATTAGTTTTACTGATGAAATAATTTATCGAGAGACTTGTATGTAATGATAAGTAAAGAACTCTTATATTTTCACAGAAAGATACAAAATAAAGGGGCTCAGCCATAATAGATACAGGATTATACACTTGAGTGACTGTACAAATTCATAAATACCAAATAAATTAAATGAGCTTGCTACAGAGAAACGTAATTAAATATTCTTGATTTCTCTAAAAATTTTAATTATTTGACAAGCTCATGTCTGTTAATGTTTTCTATTAACTCAATCATATCACAATACTAGAGGCAAGGAAAATAAATCGACTAAATAAAGGTAAAGAAGAACACCAGAAGTTCTATGTCAAAACCCCCTTAGCATGTTTATCTTATTGCTTCTCTGTTTTAAAGTTGCAGACTGTCTGTGTGAAGTGATTTTGTGCCTGCGTTCCTATGATAACACTTCCTGTATTATGGCAGCTTAATGTTATGAGAACATTAGAAACACAGGGGCCTTATAACACCCCATAAAATCGAATCTTTCATTTTCTTGCTGGAAAATAAAAGATGAATTCTAATTGGTTGCTATGACGAATAACGGCCATATTGATTATAATCAAATCACATCTATCGAGGGATATTTTATGTGGATTTGATTCACTCATGATTAAGAAATAAATAATGACATTCACATAATCACCTTACAAATATCAGGCTGCTCAGGTCTCACACCATTTTTTGTCTACTTGGTCGCAGGGATGATGATGATGTCATTTTTACCGCAGAGACCAGTGATTGAGTGACATGTCACGTATCATGGTCATCGATATTGTCAAGTAAACAAAGGTCTTTGGGGGACCCAATGAGTGGTGGGGGATTTTAAAGTATGTGATAATATTTTATCTTTTTAGCCATATGTAGGTTATACTAGGGTTTTGTAAAAATTCAAAAAAAACAAAAACAGGAAACTTAATTGCAGGCAAACCTAAAATTTCAGATTTTCTGTTAGGTTATTTTTTTTTAGAATTTTTTTTAGAAATTTCTTTATTTTTTAAGTGTCCTTGCTATTAAAATAATAACACTGCTTGTGATATTCAAATTACAATTCCCTTGGGACTATTGTGTATCAATCGTGTAAGCAATTTATAACACTTCTTGTATTACTCCTTACCTGGGTTTAAGCTTGAAGGAGAAGCAACTGAGGGACTTCATTACTCTCTCATACCAAAGAAGCAATTTAACGAGGGGGTCTCTCTACCCAGAAACTCCTCTTAGAGCATTCAGAAGCTATATAGTAAAATGATTACATTCTCTCTATTGCAACTAAGAGGAGCTCACTATATATGGATTTATAATTGAGTTTAACCCCTTCCTAAAGCAATAACTTTTTAATTTTTTCATTGACTTAGCCGCATGAGGGCTTGTTTTTTTTTTTTTGCAGAACGAGTTGTAGCTTTTAATGGCACCATATGATGCACCATATAATGTTCTGGGAGACTGCCAAGAAATCTTTATTAGGTGCAATGGGAAAAATACTGTGATTCCTCCATTGTTTTTTGGGTTTCGTTTTATGACATTTAAAAATGGTAAAAACAAGATATTAATTATATTATGTGGGTCAATTATGGCAACACCAAATTTCTATATATTTATTCTATATAAATATTTTTTTTTATAAAAAGTTTGTGTTGTGTCGCATTATTCTGAGACCCATAATTTTTTCTCTGTGACAGCTTGTTATTTATTGGTACCACTTTGGGTACATGTGACTTTTTGTTTATTTGTTATTCCTTTTTTGGGAGAGGTAAGGTGAACAAAAAACATCAATTGTGGTTTTTGAATTGTTTTATTTTTGGCATTCACCGTAGAGGCAAAATAACATTATTTTATATTAGCTCAGGTTTTTGCAGACGCAAGTATAACAGTTATGCTTATTTATTTATTTTAAATTACTTTAGGGGGAAAATAGGAACAGTGATTTTTTTTAACTTATAATATTTTTGGGGAAAATTAATAAAAACTTTAACAGTTTTTTACCCGAGGGGACTTGAACAAGCAATCCTTTGATAGCTGGTGCAATAGACTGCAATACCTATGAGTACTGTAATTTCTACTGAGCCCTGCCTCTGGTAGGGCTTAATAGGAGCACAAAGATGACAGACCTGGGGACCTTCATTAGGCCCCCAGGCTGCAATGACATGGGGTGACTTAGGGATGGGGTGACTTAGGGCCCCCCTCTTTTTAACAGCTTAGAAGCTCCAGTTGCTATTGACCATGGCATTTAAGCGGTTAAACGGCCGTGATCAGAGTTATCTCTGATCCTGCCAATTGCAGTGTAGTGTTGGCTGTAACATACAGCCGACACCTGCTCAATAGTTGTGTGAAGGCAAACACTTGGAGCTCTGCATCAGAAAAACAGAGGTCTGACCCCTATGACAAAATTTGGTTCACTTCGGGAACTAGACCACCTCCATTAACCAGGTTCCCACTCCAAATCACCAGGAATACTAGGTATTAACCCTTAAAACACCATAGATATCATAGAGATATTAGATATTTACCCATAAGTTATGGGCCATAACCTTTCTAGACCACCTAGAAAATGGATACCACTCTAGGCCCTGCATAATGTTTTTAACCCCTTCATTACCGTTGGCCACCAGAGATACTGAGTGTAACCCGCAAAACCAAACTATATATTACAGGAATCACTACCACTAAAGCAGTCAATGCAAAAATATGTGGCATAGTGCAGGGGCGGCACTGTTGGTGGCCATAATGCGCCTCACTTCCCTTAGTACCTAGAGTACAGCATGATAGCTGTCTAATGGACAATACTTAACGTTTTTGTCCCCCGTCGCACTTTTTACTAAAAATCCCTAGCATTCTTATTTTTACAGGGAAACTGATTAGTTAAAAAAGGCAGATGTTTTCGTTTATAAATTGCGTCCCGCCCCCATGGTCCTCAATGCGACGGACAACTCCTCCTACTCCTCATACCTCCCCTGATAAAGTGCATGTAGAAAGTTAGCAAAGTATAATGTTGAGGCAGACATTTTGCTGTCCCCACAACGGCAGAAAAGCACTCTGTAACTCCCACCTCTAAAAGTCTTTGTATTCGCTCCTGACTAAAGCTATGATTTTAGGTTAATTGGAGCAGTTATCAATGAGTACAGAAAATCATTCCTTTGTATTAAATAAATAGAGAACCTAAATGTAATAACATATTTTAAGAATCAAAATTGTAAGTGTATTGCTAATGATTTATGCTTTTTTTTAAAATATATAATATGGATAATTTAAGTATTATTGCTATTAGTCCTTATTTTCAGGGAAAAATAAAACAAATGTTTTCCAAAAATATGTTGATTTTAGACATTCCACAATTTTTGATACATGACCTGATTTGTAAAATGTTGGAATCCCAGTTCAATGACAGGCAGGTCTGCAAAATTTGCCATCATGGACTTTTTGTCAGATCTAGTATCCTTAAAAAATTACGAAAACAAGCAAAATTAGCAAGCTCACATCTATTCTAAATAACATTGATTTCATTTTATAAATTACCTTTACTATTTTTTAGAATTCCTGGTAGGGAATGATGAAATTGTGCTGAGGGTTTGATTGGTCTTTCATTCTGTCACTGCTTCTCAGAATGGATTTGACTTTTGGATATTGTCTGCCAGAATGACTACATTTCATATTATTTGCATTAATATAAACAATATTTTACTCTGCAGTTGAAGGGTAGCCTATTTCATGACAGTCTGCTACCACATTGCTTTAGGCTTATTGCCAATTTCTAGAGACATTGAGCTCAGAACTGTCCATTATAAATCCCACTTTAAACACTGGATAAAATAAGAAGAAACAAGAAACATGATAAATAACAAAAGATCCGAATTAATTGTTATTTAAGATTAATTAAACACTGAATATGTTATTTCCATGACACAGCTTATTTAGTTTTGTTTTTTTTAAACATTGAAGGGGTTGGGCTTCATTTGGACAACACCTTTTAAAGTTTGTGGATCTGATTGAAACAACCTAATCACTAGGATTTCCTTAAGTGTCCCCACTATTATGTATCTTCTGTCATCAGGGGAATGGTTCCTAAAATTTGAAACATTATACAGTATGCTGCCCAATGAAATGAATACACATAGATTGCAATGGGCATGAGTTGCCTGCCAGATTCTATAGCAGAGCTGAGCAAGCCCCTTGTCTGTAGCTCACAGAGCAAACATCTTTCTAACAACTAAACATATCTTTCTCTCTCTCTTTGTTTTGTCTATATAGTGCAACATAGGCTATTATTAACCCCATCCCGCCGCAGCCCTTTTTCAGATTTTCTTTTTCGTTTTTTCCTCCCCACATTCCAAAAGCCATAACGTCTTTATTTTTCCGTCGATATAGCACTATGAGGGCATGATTTTTGTGGGACGAGTTGTAGTTTTTCGTAGCACCATTTATTTTGCCATATAATTTACTAGGAAACGGGAAAAAAATTATTGTGGGGTAGAAAACGAAAAAAACAGCGATACTTTTGCGAGCCGTTTTTACGGAATTCACTGTGCAATTAAAAAAACATGTTCATTTTATTCTGTGGGTCAATACGATTACGCTGATACCAAATATATATAGATTTTTCTATATTTTACTACTTTTACATGTAAACACCTAAGTGTAAAAAAAAAATATTTTGTATCGCCAAATTCCGAGAGCCATAACTTTTTTATTTTTCCATCGATTAAGTGGTATGAGGGCTTATTTTTTGCGGGATAAGTTTTAGTTTTTAAAAATAAGGCTGGGTTCACACGACCTATTTTCAGACGTAAACGAGGCGTTTTATGCCTCGATTTACGTCTGAAAATACGTCTCCAATACGTTGGCAAACATCTGCTCGTTCATTTGAATGGGTTTGCCGACGTACTGTGCCGACTACCTGTCATTTTACGCGTCGCTGTCAAAAGACGACGCGTAAAATGACTGCCTCGTCAAAGAAGTGCAGGACACTTCTTGGGACGTAATTTGAGCAGTTTTTCATTGAATTCAATGAAGAACAGCTCAAGATTACGCACGTAATTGATGCCTCGCAAAACGCGAGTACGAGCAATTACGTCTGAAAACAGCTCCGTAATTTCAGACGTAATGGTCTATATCATGTGCACATACCCTAACATTTTGGTGTACATGCGACGGTTTGATCACTTTTTATTTCATTTTTTGTGGGAGATGAGGTGACCAAAAAATAGAGATTCTGGTGTTTACAATTTTTTTTTTAAGGCGTCCACCGTGCGGATTAAATAATGACATATTGTAATAGATCCGACTTTTACGGATGCGGCGATACCAATTATGTTTATTTATTATTATTTTTTACTATGCTCTAGGGGTTAAATGGGAAAAGGGGGGTTTTTTGAACTTTCAATATTTTTATTTTTTTTTACACAAAAAAAACAACTAACTTTTACTTTTTTTATTAGTCCCCCTAGGGGACTTCAACCAGCGATCATTAGATCGCTTGCACGATATACTGCAATACTAATGTATAGCAGTATATCGTGATTCTGACAGGCAAATATCAAGCCCTGCAGGAGGCAGGGCTTAATAGGTGCACAAAGATGGCGAACTTGGGGGCCTTCATTAGGCCCCCAGGCAGCCATGGTGATCATGCCCCCCCCAAGATTGTGCTGCGGGGGGTGCGATGAGCTGTTAGAGGGGGTCGACTACAGCTTTCTAATGATTTAAATGCTGCGGTCGTTATTAACCGCAGCATTTAACAAGTTAAACGAGCGGGATCGCGCTCGAGCGCGATGCCGCTCGTTATTCTGAAGTGTCGGTTGTAACAAACAGCCGACACCCGCATCGTATGGAGCGTGTTCACTTTGTGAGCCCGCTCCATACTTCCCCTACCCGACTGGCGTATGGATGCGTCAAATGTCGGGAAGGGGTTAAAGAATAATGTAGAGGCTTTGTTTATGCCTTTTGTATATCTGTGTTAGTTAATGTGCCATTCCCTTAACTGCAGAGTTTCAGTGTATCCTATGTAATGCAACTCGGCCTGTCTCCTGCGCATGTCAGTTATTACACATGAGGCAGTGAGAAGCAGCATCTCATAGAAATACAGTGGAGATTCTCAGTGCTGCCAGGAGGTATTTTATTGGGGAAAATATATTCCTGTAGTTTACAGGATGTCATCTACACAGAGGAGAGTTACCTCCTGTCTACATATGACATCTGCCCATAATGAAAGGGTTCAAAATGTATAGGTGCAACTGGGCTGGGAAGAAACAAGTGACACTGCTAGAATATTTCTGGGGACTTAGCATTATATGTACAAAAATTGCCAGAGTGCTTCTTTAATGGAAAGTTAAAATAAAAGTAAACATACATTTTAATACTTAACATATCATTATTAGTTACAGACAGTAATAATATGCATAAAAGATGAAACATAACATTGCGTATCCTGAAAAAACATGGGGAATTAGCTGTGTTATTTTTATAGCATCTATATTTAGACACATGAATCAATAAAGTTAGATTACTTGGCATTTTTTTTTCTTCCTCTCTTGGACAGATAACACTATTAAGTGTATTGATTTCTTAGTACTTTAATGCATATTAAATTTACTTAAAGACATTTAATACATTAAAGGTTCCTTTAGACAAAAAAAACAAATACAAATGGTAAATTATCATAATTTTACTAACTAAATCTTTACTAGATCTCTGTACTTAATAGATCTGGCTACATAGTAACTGAAAATTATGTCAAATCAGACTGATTCTGATAAAAACCTATCTCAGTATAAGGTGACATATTGTTTCCTCTCTGGCATGTTTCCACAACACAGGTGTACAGGATGCCATGAAACTAACTCCTGCACTTACATATCCTATGAATGCATAGAATTTTTAGGGTACATGTGCTTTGTATTTATTTGTATTTTAGGGCCAGACTACAGCTATTTTCTTGGGGGGTCACCCTTTTTAAGGTGGGTACTTTAGCAGGATCAGAGTAGGCATGAAATAGGGACACTATGGTGAGTAGCCCACATGTTCTCTCTCCTTGGCAGAGATTGGAACTTCCACTTATGCCATTCACAGCAAAAAATCTAAGGCCGATCTACTTGGCAGAATTTATTATAGAGAAACAGTTTTAAAAAAAAACAAAAAACTAACTGTGACTCAATGCAATTGCTTCTTTAGGAAAATCCAGTGTGATTTTGTAAGATTGTAGTATAGCATTACATGCCGGCCACTCGAATTGCCAGCCATGTTTTCCATTGACAGGATTTGGTAAAACTTTATTCACCAAATGTTCACTATTACAAACACTAAAAACTGTATATATCACAGCATCATAGCAAAGCTTTACCTTGAAAAAAAAAGATAAAAGCATGACTTTTGGTTTGTTTGTTTTTTTAAGAGATTTTACGGGATTAGAAAAGGG